>NW_028258315.1:13813409-13964924 GCF_053883595.1 Heterocephalus glaber
CATGGTTGCCTGGTTCCTTCACTGTGGGCCCATGGAGGCACAGTACATTACGGTTGGAATGTGGGCAGAGGAGGTCTGTTCCCTTCTTGGTGGTCAAGAAGTGAAGAGAGACAGGAAGGGGCCAGGGTCCCAGTATCCTCTTTGAGCCACATCCCAATGACCTCACTTTCTCCCGCTGGGCCCCACCTCCTAAAGGTCCTACCTCCTCCCAACAGCACCCAGGCTGGGGACCAAGCCTTGACACATGACCTTTGCGAACACTTTCAAGTCACAGCACCACAGCATACCTTCTGCCAAGTCACAACCCAGCAAGAAAGGCAGCATGCCCTCTTACACTTCCCAGCTTCTTGATCTATAAGAAATAATTTTTCTTTATAAATGACTCCATCTGAGGTACTCTGTTGTAGTTACTCGAAATGAACTAAGACAACATCCATTTCACAGATGCAGAAATTGAGGCACAAAGTGGTTATCTGCCCTGCCTAAGATCTCAAGGACAGTGGGTGGCACAGGTAGGACTGGATAGTATCCAGCGTGGCTCGAGAGCTGGCTCACCTGCCTGGATATGCTGCAGCTTCCCTTAGCCACAGGAAGTCATAGCCACCTTCCCCATCAGCGAGGAGCGAGGCAGAATGGAAAACATATTGGAGTAAAAGTTAGCGTGCCTGTGGACATTTGAGACCAATGATATTTGCTTTCCATCTAAGCTTCATGTTGATATCTGTGACTTTAAGCGTGTGATTTAAATCTCCCTCGGCCTCCCTTTTCCTGATCCGCAAAATACCATAAAAAGTTTGCAAGGCTATGGAGGGATTAAATGGGATAATTTCATGTGCAAATAGTATTTCCCAGGATGTGAGTGAAATCACATGGATTGTGTGATTAGACAACTGCTCCAAATTCTAATGGTTTCAGTCCCCACTTGCCCGACTTACTAGAAATACTCTTCTATAAATAACTTCCTCTCAAGTAAGTTTCAGGTCCCCAAAGCCCCTTACCTGAGTCCTTATCTCAGGGCCAGACTGTCACACAGTCTCTCTGATGGAGTCACTACTGCTGGGCAAAGCGACGCCGCTGGGGCAAAGCTGTCTGCAGCAGGCATGGGCTGAGGGCCACAGCCAGCAACAGCCCAGCTCCTGGCTCACCAGGCCTGCTCACACGCCAGTCCTCCTGCACCAGCGTCTGCTCACCAGGGCCAGACCCTCCCTGTCCCCATTTCCTCCCCACCAGGCTGGCACCTGTGTGTTGTGTGCTCAAAGTCTAACAGTGAGCAGGGTGCCTGTGTTTCCTCCTGGCAGGCACCTGCAGCCCCCAGGAATATAAGCGCATCCCAGAGGTGTGCAGAAGTTTCCCAGGAATACATCTGGGACAGACCCTGCCAGGCTGAAAGAACAAGGAGCCTAGTTTAGAACTAAGGGTTTGTTTTGTTCTGTTTTGCGTTTTTGTTTTTCTGGTTTTGTTCTCACTCTTGTTATGGGCTGAAGATATTCTAGGTAGCGGGAACCACTGCGAAACCCTTGAGCTGCATCATTCATTTCCATCCTCCTGACACCTCTGTCCTATCATTGTTCTAATTTTATGGATGAGAAAACTAAGGATTGATGAAAAGAAGCAGGGCTCTTATCCTGGCGAGCCCTCCTCTACTCCCCACAAAGAGAACAATAAAAAAGTAAAATAAAAAGAAGAGCAGCAACATGCCACAGACTCATAAATATTTTCAGAGCCAGGATCCAAACCTAAGCTTACCTGACTCCAGAATTCTCCCTCTTAGCTGCTATGGCTCTGCCTTTATAAAGGGACATCTATGTGTCTTCCACAAATATTGGTTATCTTTTTTTCTGTGAGGCAAGAGACATTAGTTTTTTCTTAACTCTGTCTCATGGAAGTCAAATGATTTTGAGGAAGTCACTTAGACCCTTAGGCTCAGTTTCCTCAACTGTAAAGGAAGAGAAATGGAGTAGAAAATCCTAATGGCTTCTTAAAGCTCTAAAAATCCACAATTCTAAGAATTTGTGGCCAGAGACCCTAAGCTACATAATGTATCCAATGCTGGAACTCTGCATTGAGAAAAATTCTTAGAAGTGGAAATAAACAAAAATATCAAGCATGAGCCATCTATCAGACTTATATCTTATATTGCAAAAAGTTATCGTGCTGTTCCTTTTTTTTTAAATGGGAACATTTAGGTCTAGGATATACAGCCATAGCATCACTGAGATGGGAGCTATTATCAACTAGCCAAGCACATTTTCAATTCCGAGAATCTTCTCTGAAATTACTTGCTTGATAACATGAATATGAAATCCCTGCTTCACCCAAAAAGCAATATGAAGAGGTATTTGTCCTTTGTATTTCAAAATAAACATGGAGATTCTCTCTTTTTCAAATGGTGAAAATAATCATGGGAGTAAGTATAACCTCCCCAAAAAGTCTTTGAGAAGAAATGAAAGAGAATGAAGGAGAAATTTGATATAACGTGCATCTCTTTATACTTATCCTCTTCCTTTTGGCTTAAATGCCACTTCCTTCCTAAGCACAGAATTGGAACCCATGGCAGATGAAGTCTTAGCCCCACGTGGGGGCAAAGGTACCTCCCAAAATAAATGGGAAGGAAATGTTGGAAATGCCTGTCAGGCCAGTTACCCCAATTCACTGGCATGTACACTGTTTCTATAGCTTGACCTTGGCCACCTGTGGCATAACCCATGAAGGAGCTTATCCTGTGATTAGGAACTCCAGTCCTCATTCCACTGAGCACTGTCCACAGTGCTCTGAAATCTACTCCAAGGCACACAGTCTATGAATCTCTCTTGTCTTTTTGTTTTTTTCATTTTTCACCATTTTAAATTCATTTATGTATTGCAAGTGCACAACATACGTGTTTCCAGAGGGATTGTCAAATTCCAAACAAGAGTAAACCTGCCTTTCCTCTCTCTACAAATATTTACCATGTGCCTGCTGTGGCAGGAAGTGTCTATTCAAAAACAAAGAGACACTCTTGCTGCCCTAAGAAACCACTTGTGGGATTCAGCTTGAGGGCTACTTCCTTCCAGATGCCTTCCCTGGCACCCAGGTCAGTACTAGAAGCACCCTTTTAGGGTCTCAGAGCATTGGGCTCTCAGTACTCATGACCCACATCACTTGCAGGGAAGCTACTGGTTTATTGGGGCGGCTTCTTCTGGTGGAAGACGTTCAAATAAGGCACAACTCATAGCATCCTTAGACAAAGAAGTGCGATGACGATGATGATGATGATGATGATGATGATGATGATGGAAATGAAAAATGTAATCCTCTATTGATAAGGATTTCTTGCTGATTTCCTGCCATCCCAAATGCCTGGATGTGCCCAGCTACAGCCTTAGAGCCAGTATGGCTGCAGGATGCCAGTGTCTCACAGGGCCCTGCTCTCTCTGATTTGTACCATCTTGGCTAATACACTTTGGCTGTATTGAAATAAAAAATGAATAAGAAGTAGATCTTGCTGCTAAGACATATGTGTCAGAAAATCATTATGAGTATTAAATTACAGCAATAAAATGAACCGAACTAATCTTGCAAATTAAGATCAAATAAAATTTTTTCAGGGACGCACCTTTTCTTTTTAGGAAAAAAAAAAGCAAAATAAGATTAAGCCTAACAGTATGAAAATTGAGTGTAAGGCTTTTAGGGATGGCATGGGAAGAGATACAAAAGCAGACAATTCAGTATGATAAAGAGATTAGCAGTCTGGAGGGCAGGGGCTCGAGGTTGTTTGGAGGGCAGTGAGAATACTGCCCTATGCCAAGCGGCATAATGATCTGGTTCTAAGCTGATGTACCTATGTATTTTACATGTAAAATTTATGGATCTACATGCCCCTTCCTCTATTCTGCCTCCCACCCCTCTACTCCTCAGACAAGGTTCTGCTGACACAAGAAACTAGTAAATTTCTAAATTTCTGACAACCTCTTATTTTTAGAAGAGACTACGCTGTCGTTCAAATTAAATCTGAAGCTATAAACAAACCTTTGGAGAGCTGCCTGCTCCCTGGAATAACAGGATATCTCCCTCCACCCTGCAGCGGAGAAAGAGATTGTAATTAGCTCATTGTCCATGAACAGGCACAAAGCAGGCAGGGCACCATGTACCGCTCCCTTTCAATGGGAGATCTTGGGGCAGATGCTAATTAAGTGAGCAACTTCTGCGGTCTCCCAGGAACATGGAGCACAGCTCCCCACCCCAAATGGAACAAAGAGGAAGAGGAAATACCCTGGCCAAGGACACATACTGAGAGTCTGCAGAGCAGGAGAAAACCACACCAGGATGCATCTTCCTCTGCCTGGCTCTGGCAAAACATCTCAGAGCTGTTCTGTGACACCTAGCGAACCAAACTATTTATAGCCACACCATCATTATAAATAAAGCTGTTTATAACATCGAACCTTGGCCCTATACGAGTTAAAACTCTAGGCTGGCAGCTATAAATAACTCTGTTACACGCTCAAGTGTGACGACTGCCTGATACTTCCTCAAATTGTGACAAATAATGACAAATTTGTTTGACAAACATTCCTCTGACATTCATCTGATTTTGAATAAGTGGTGCTGGTTTCTTAATTTGGTCCCTGAGGCCCGGGATCACGAGAACTTTCTTTATTCTTTCCCTCCCTCACCTCATGCACTGGGAGACTATCCTGTGTGTCTTTGCCCCCCACCCCCACCCCTAATCAACTGGAAGGGATTTGAGGCCATTTAAAGAGAAGCTTATTAAATCCACTGTTTCTCTCTTGGGACAATTCTGCTGTAGGGGCTTTTCGAGGGTCTGGGGAGTTTTGTTAATGACATGAGAGCAAGAGGGAGGGGGAGGGAAATCAGGCCAGGCAGGGGCGTCTGGTAACATAAGGGAATCAAAAGGCAGAACTGAACAGAACTTGTAATCTTGGTCCTCAAGGGGACCCTGAAACCTGGAAATACTAGATGTCAGTTACAAAGGAGCCACCGATGAGAGAGAAGAGCCTGGACAGAGGGACTTTCCGCAAGACACCTGGCCTGAGAGCCCCTGGATAAGCCTAGATGGGGGTCCCCAGGCTGAGGTACTCTCTCTAAGTCAGCTAATATTAACCTACGTCCTGATCTGCATGGGATCTGAGAGCTCTTGGGGACTTCTCCAACTGTTTCTGTAACGTGATCATTTTCCAGTGGGAAGAATTGAGGCCAAAGGGTCTCCCACAGATCTAGAGTAGAACTTAGCCCTCCGGGACCTGGCCAGAGGCTTCTTTTATCATCATTAGCTGAATTAACCTATGCAAAGCCTTTGGAGCCACTCTGGGCCTGCAGTAAGCACCCTGAAAGTGCTCGCAATTGTGGGAACACCCGTCACCATCCTTTGTCTGTGCTGCTCGTAGAACTGACACCGGTCTTCTCTCTGTGTGTGCTCAGTCTCCCCAGCCCCTACCTTACAATCTGTCCTACACAGCACTTTCACAGTAGTCTTTTGAACATACATGGGCTGATCAAAACACAGCGCGTGTGTTTTAAATAAATTCTTCCAATAAAAGGCACATTGTGATTAATCCCTGCTAAAACTTTCCCCTTCACTTAGAACGCATTTATCCTATCATTCTTGCCACTTTCTGAAGCAGTTTTGGAAGTCCTCTTTCCTGAGTGTCTTTATGAGCTGTGATCAAGAATGCTATTGCCGAGTGCCACCCAACAGAAAGGCAACCTCTTGAAAACATTACACATGTTTGCATCCACCTTCGCCAAATCTGGCACCATGCAATTTCTGGTTCTTCTTCAAGGTCAAAATGACTGTGAAAGGTAATGTTTTGACTCAATTCAGGACATCAAGGCAGCCACAGCAGCACAAGTAAAAATACTCACGACAGAAGACTTCTAGAACTCCTTTAGAAAGTGATAAGAGCAGTGGGATAAGTGTGTTCAGAGTGAGCAAGAATATTTGGAGGGGGATTAATGGCAATGTTTCTTTTATTGTAATAAAATGTTATGTAAGCATTCATTGTAGTTTTCGTTTGTTTGTTTTTGAGACAGGGTCTCGCTATGTAGTTCAGGCTGGGCTTGAACTCACTATGTAGTGCAGGCAGCGAACCTCCTGCCTCAGCTCCCCGCCCCCCGCCCACTGCTGGAATTACAGGCCTGCACCATCACACCCAGATAGTCATTGTATTTCTGAATCACACTTGTACAGCTCTCATCATGGAACTGCTGCCCTACCCTCTTCCCGGCCCAAGCTGGGATTGCAGTAAGAAGATACTACTCTCAGGGTCTGTTTGATGTTTTCATTTAAAAAAAAAAACAAAAACAAACTTGGGGTTGGGGAATGTATAAAGAAAAGAGCAAGAAGAAACTATTTATCTCATAGTTTTGGAGGCTGGAAGTCCAAAATCTGGCAGCACCATTGGTTCAGTCTTTTGTGAGGGCTTTATAACTACACCCTAACATGGTGGCTAACATCATAGTAGGAGCACATTCAAGATAGAGCAGTTATGTGGCAAGACAGAAAGCCTGAGGGCCTCAGGAGCCAGCCTTGTTCTCTTCCTAACAACCCACTCTTGAGGGAACTAACTGAGGTCTTGAGAGAACTACATTTATCTCTTCTAAGAGTGGTGCCCCTATTTACCTTCCTTGAGGGCCCACCTCAGCAAGTGAACTTGTCGGGGACACAGGCAAGCCATATCCAAATCATAGCAGGGTCCTGCACAAGCAGGGCTGGCTCCTCAGAGTGTCTCCTTCAATTCTGTCCCCTGGCTCCTCACCTGCCTTATCTTTGTCTCAGCCTTGCTTTCCCCTCCCCTGGGTCTGTCAAACTTCCTGCAGGCATCTCACCCTGATTGACAAAGTCCTCAATTACTGATCCTGTTCACTTCTCCAGTCGAAATCTACACGTTACTCCAAAACGTGATCTTCACTCTTCCCAGAATATACTCCTTCCATGATTCCTGTCCTCTTCAACAGGAGTATCTTCCTTTGTCATCAAAATCCTGCCCATTGCAAATGCTGTGTTTTCCCAAAAATAAGACCTAACAGCCTTGAAAACTAGAGAGCAAAAGTCCCAGCCCCAAGCAGCGTATTGTTGCTTTACCTGCCATTACAGGGTAGCCACAGGGCAAGAGAATTCTGAGTATAATCTTTTGCATGACCCTGGCAATCTCCTTAGTAATGACTAGCTAGGGCTTATTTTCTGAGTAGGTCTTATTTTCAGAGAAACATGCTGTCTCTGGAAGTCTCTACTGATTGATTAGGCAGCTGTACTGTGCTTGCCTTGGAATCCTACCCCCCTTATTTCTATGTCTCTTTCAGCACCAGTCTGCCTTAATCCTGCCTTACAGTTATTTGTGAATGTGCTTATGTTTAATCCTCTTCTCTAGTGTAAGGAGGGAATCTCTCTCTTAATCATTTTGGTATCATCTAGCTAGTGCCTATCTAAAAAAGGGTGAAATAGTTTCACAGTCGACTTCCCAAAAGTGCAAGCAAAAACCAAAAACAAACAAAAAGGCTTCAAAAGTAATAAATGACCATATCAATGTAGGAGCATTTGACAAAATGTGCAAATAAATTACAAAACCTAAAATGGATTGATTTGGTGGACACTGGCCTGGTCTTCTGCAGTTCCAGGCAGGTGACAGGAAGGATGGCAAACATGCACATCCTCTATACCCCTGACAGGCCTGGATACTTGTGAGGGTCAGAGAGGACTGGAAATGAAAGAGGCTGAGAAACAGGGCAGCTAGACAGTTAAACAAGCTGGAGGATTCAAGGGGCAAGAATCTAATCGACCCATCCATCAGCCACATGGAAGCCCACTCAGAGCTGCAAAGAGCACACGCAGGACTACACACTAAAGAATAATGTTTGCCCTGCCTTTGAGAATTGACTGTCAGCACTACTGCCTACATTTTCCTCACCCTTTCAGCTTTTACAGCACTAAGACCTGGCAACTCCCGAGTCTCCTGTGGCCCCCAAGTTCTCATCTGTATGATGAGAGAACGTGCTGGCTCTCAGGCCTCCTCCTGAGGGGTCCACATCCCTGTGTGCTCCAGCACTGTGGTCGGCTCGGCGGCTCATCAGGGGCCTGGCTTGTGTGAGGTCCCTTCAGTGCCCTGTGGACTGGTGACAAAACTGGCCACATAAGAACCAATTCATACCTGGCAGATAAGCAGATGAGAAAACTCCAGCTGACAAACTAAGCACTGAGGAGCAGAAGCACAAATGGAACAGCCCTACAAGAGCCAAGTCGTCTTCGTTCCTCCAGAACTACACGGGAAGGACAGTGCAGGCAGCAGAGAGACTTTGGGGCCCTTTGTGCTTTTCCATATTAACACAGTCACACTTTACTATGCAGATGCCACTTCCAATAAACACCAGGGCTTTCCAGGCCCTGGACTCTAATTGAAGGGATTGTTACTGTTGGTGAATGGCTGGGGAATTAATTAATTCAAAGCCAACCAGTTCATAAATGCCTGCTTTGTGAGCAGTCCCAGCATCCCAGGGACCAAGACTACTGTGGTCAGCGCAGCCACAGGACTCCATGTCAACAAATGATATTTATTATTGCCCATCCGCTTTCTGAACCACCGGGCAATTGAGGCCTTACCTGGGCCCTGGGTTCCCCTGCAATGGGCACAGCCCTGCTTGGGTTTCTCAGAGGCTCAGCAGGCACTGTGGAAAAACACCCTCCAATCTTCTGATCTTTCACCCTTGGGCTGACTTAGTGTGAGAAGAGGCGCTTTGTTTGCAAGCCATAAAGATGGAAAGAGAGTGCAAGTAGAGAAAGAGCTTTGCTCAGCCCACCGTCATGTTCCCAGCTTGGTTATTTGATCTATGTGCAGATACAAGCCCACACATGTGCGTGCGCGCGCGCACACACACACACACAAACAAACACAGTCTCCAACTAATTCAAAGCTCAGGTCTGCTATGAATGTGCCAATGGACTCCTTGGTAACCTACATCCTAAGAATACATGATAAAAACAGGAAGTGATGAATGGACCACTCCCTAATCTATGCACACAAGCGTCCAAGGTGGTTTTATTTGTCCCCGAGAAAATCAGTCCCAAGCTCTGCTGTCATAGCACAGTGAGCCCACTCCTGTTTTTGCATCACCACCTCAGTTTACTGCTGTGGCCACTGTCCTGAAACCTCCCTTTAAGCTTAGAAAAATGTACTGTGTGGGGAAAAAATAAGAACCAGAGAGATTATGTAAAGGTGGGAATTTCCAATCATGAATGTCATTATACTGTATACCTAAAATGTACTAATCAAATTAATAAATAAAAAAAGAAAAATGTACTGTGAAACTAAAGATGGTAGAATTGAAGTTTTTTTTATTTGCAGTGTATCTAAACATTCTACAGTGAAGGTTCATTTTATATTTACATACACAAGCACATACACACTACACATAAATGCATGGTGTAAGAAAAACTCACTTTAGTTTCATAAAATCCCTCCAGATCCTGGGGTTTGTTCAGCAGCTTTATCTGATTTTCATGAAAGTAGTGTTCTGGTCTTGAAAATTAGCCTGGGTCATAAAGCATGAAGACTCTGACAGTCTCTGAAATTGGACCTTATACCTCTAGTTTCTATTTGACTCTAGAGAAAAAGGAGGAAGTAAAAGAGAAATTTATCCTTGGAAATTCCCTCTCCTTGACCTGTTCTTATCTTTCTTCCCATGCCCTGCTACCTGCATATTCCACAATTTTCCCTATTTTGCTTTGTTTTAGGGTCCAGTACCAGTACTTTACTCCTTAGTGTGAATTAAATTAATCAGCATTTATTTAACTACAATGTTATACATTCATATTTGCATTTTAATTCAAAACCCAATTGTAAAATGAATATCAGCTAATGACTACAAAGTTACCTGTACATCTCTGAAATCAGACATTCACGGCCCAGCTGTTTACAAGAAAGTTTAGCCCTGGGTCTAGTCACACAACTCTTCAATAAGTATGTCCACTTTAGCCACAGCATGTCACCATTCAGTGCCTTTGTCCCTTTAGAAGGCAAACACTCTCAGGGACAGTGCTAAATGTGAGAATGATTGCAAATAATGTGCACTCTGCAAGAACATTCTCAGGCCAAGGGCTTTTGAAAAACAATACTTCTTATTCTTACTTGGAAAACCGCTGCATTCATATGTTGGCTATATATGTTGAGTATCTGATAAATAAAAATATATAATGATTTTGAGTGCCGTGTTTTGGTTGCAGATAAGGAAACTATATGCAACAGAAGTTAAATAACCAAATTCATGCACTGGTCAGTGAACTAGGACTTGAACTAGAAAGAACAGTCACTGACTCCTAGTCGGGGGTCCTCTACTTTCAACATATCAACGCCTAAGCCACCTACTTCAAGTCTTGGAAGTGCCGGGTGTGGTGGTGCACGCTTATAATACCAGCACTCTGGGTGGCAGAGACAGGAGGATCACAAGTTCAAGCCCAGCCCAAGCAACTTGCGGCTTGGAAATACCCTGTCTCAAAATAAATGGTAGGGTTGGTGGCTGGGGATGTAGTTTAGTGTAAGGGCCCTGAACTTGATCCCCAGTACTGCAAAAACAGTCCTAGAAAAATCTGACTGCCATGTGCTGAGTGGACGCCTCAGACTGGTGTTACTGCCAGTCCTTTTGAAGAATTCTTAGTAAGTAGGCTAAGATATCAGGCTGAGTAATACACATCATGTTTCTGACCCTCGTGAGCCTTCTGTGTTTATTAGCTCACACTCCACAGATTTAAAAAAAAAAAAAAAAAGGAAAATTTAGAAAGAGTCATTTGTCATTGTTGTCTTTTCAGTGTTCTGATCCACATCCTAATCAGTGTGGACAGTTCTTGGTCACCCACACACTGTCTAGGACCTATAGAGAGAGAAGCAGGGCCCTCAGCCCCCCCCCCACAGGGGTCACTTCTTAAGTGGGGTTTCCCAGGGGAGCTCTGGGACATTGGGAGGCAAATCACCTCCATACCAGAAGGACAAAGGGGCAGTGGTCTTCTGGTACCTGTAAGTGGCTAGGCAACAGGTGGATGACTTTCGACCTGTGAGAGACCAAAGTCATTCCACCAGGCCCTATGCGAACAGGATCTAGTTCCCCTAGTCTTTGAGAATCCTATATATCTGCCAGCATTCCCCTGCCTCTGTCATCTAAAACCAGATGAGATCTTGGTCATGACTGGCTACTGTGTGTCACATAAAGAATCTCAGCACCTGTCATTCATAGATTTGTTCATTTATTCAGCTAAAATATAAAAAGCAGTTCCCAGGTACCAGGCACTGGGTCAGACTCTCAGTGTACAAAGAAGTCAGACACAGCTCCTGCTTTTGACAAGCTGAGATGACAACCAGAAAAAGGGACAAATGAAAGAGAGCCAGGTCAACAGATGCCAAGATCAGCAAATGCTTCTTTACCCTTGAGGACTCGGGTTGAACGTCACCCTTTATAGAGGATTCTGGCCATTTGCAGAGAGTCACATGCTGCTGCTTCTGTGTCCTGAGAACACTGGGTTTGTCCCTCGCCCACAGCACTTCCCATATTGTTAAAATACTTCTAGCACAGCTGCTGCATCCTTTAGATTGGGCATGACAGGGGGAGGGTGGAGGAAGGGAAGGCAGAAATTATTATGTAACATCTCCAGACACCTGCAGTATCTGGGACTTTTTTTTTTTTGGTATTGGGGATTGAACTTGGGACCTTGTGCTTGTAAGGAAGGTGGTGGAACCACTGAGCTAAATCCCCAGCTAGCTGGGACTTTTAAGAACAACGAATGAATGTCCCGAGAGGCCTGTGTTAAAGGCTTTATCCTCAAGGTGGCGCTCTCTGGGGGGTGGTGGACCCTTCATGAGGTGGTGCCTAAAGGGAGGTCTCTGGGGTCACTGGGGATGCGCCCTGGAAAAGGATTGTGGGACACTCACACCTTCCTCTTCTGTCTGGCTTCCCAGCCATGAGCGAACACTGTCGCTCTGCCTTGGGCTTCCACCATGACAAGCTACTTCACTGCAGGCCCACAGTGACGGGGGCCCACAGAGAAAAAAGAAGAATCAAGACATATCATGTACAGGTGCAAATTCCCTATGATAAATGCTATCATTATGTATATCTAAAATGTACCAATAAAATTAATTTTTTTAAAAACTTCTAAAACCGTGAGCCAAAGGAACTTTTCCTCTTTATAAGTTGATTCTCTCAGGAATTTGTTATAGTGATGGAAAGCAAAGGAACACAGAATGAGTGAATAAATGAATGAATGACTCAATCTGCAAGTTCTCTCATCCTCTACATAGATTTTCTTGACACAAATGTGTGTCCACCAGCACAAAGGAAAAGTTTATTTCCTCCTGGCTCTGCAGTAGGTAGACCATGGTTATTTCCAGCTGTGCAAATGTACAGAATCTAGATGAGTGAGGAGCCAGGAATCGAAGGTCTAGAGTTGGTCATAATGGCAGGTGAAGAAATTAATGAAGACTATCCAGTAGAAATTCATGAGTATTTGTCAACATTTGAGAATTCATAGGTGCTGTCGATGAGATGCTGAAGACCATGATGTCTGTTTCAAGAAATGAGTTGTTGCAGAAGTTGGGCCCACTTGAACAAGCTGAAGTGGATTTAGTTTCTTCATGCACATTAAATTCAATGTTTTGGGTTTATTTGGCAACTCAAGGAGTCAATCCCAAGGAAATCCGGTGAAGCAGGAATTGGAAAGAATCAGAGTATACATGAACAGAGTCAAGGAAATAACAGATAAGAGAAGGCTGGCAAGCTGGACAGAGGTGCAGCTCCAAGACTTGGGAAAAGCGTTCCCTGACAACCAAAACCTCAACACACAGCGAAAGTTGCCAATAAAGGAAAAAAGTAAAAATTAACTTTTGGTGTTGATGTACACATACTCAAAAAGTACATTATTTTTTTCACAACATAGATGATTACGTGGCAATGAGAGGTTTAAATTTACTCTTTTTGAAATCTGTATTTAAATTTATACTTTAAATTTGTAATGCTAAGTATTTCCCCCACCAGAAAGATTGACTTGTCTTTATTGATTTTCCTATAGAGCACCATGCAGTTTTTAACACTGTGATTTATAGTTATAGTTTACCATCTCTTTTGGCAAGATGCTCACTTCTCTATATAGGTCAGTCTTGCAAGTACCATTTTATAAGCAACTATGAAATTTAAGTTAAATGTTCTTTGTAAACATTTGTACTATTTTAAATGAATAATAATCTTATGAAGTATGCTATCTATAGACTGAAATTTTAAGTACAAGTGTTTTTACTGTACGGTATTAAGAATGAAATGGCTTAAATATTTTTTTCTGTGTAGTTAATTCATCATATTTTCATTGTTGTAGGAATTACTGCTTTTTTGGTATTCAAAGTGTGAAATTAAAGCTTTAAGATTGTACTTTAAAAAAAAAAAAAGAATCTAGACGAGTGCAAGCTTCATCTCACTCAGCCAACAGCACTATTTTGTTGTCTATTTTTGTCTTTCCAGGGCATAATTAAAGAGAGTGTGGGCATGCGTGAGTGTGTTATATAGCAGTCCTATTCATAAGTTGGGGCATCCCCAGTAACAAATTTGTCCCAGCGGGTCTCAGTGGTAATGGAGGGCAGGAAGGGGTGGGTGTGCTGGGAAGATGAGAAGAAGCAGCCTGCAAAACCAATCTCACTGACTCTGAATGCTTATTGGGGGGGTACACTGACCAACAACCCAACATTAGAGATCCTGACAGTGCCTGTTAAATGGCCTGCTCATGTGACTGCTAACAATTTTACAAAGAAATGGCACTGGCAACATCAAAGCCGTGCAGGCCTGGCTCTGAGCCAGCTTTTACTAAGCATGTCATAGTTCGGGCCAGGAGGGTGGGGACCTTGCTGCTACCTGGCCTGGCCTCCTACCATCATTTTGAGCTGTCCTTCCCTTCCTTGTCGCCTGTGCCATTTAAGAATTTAAGAGAAGATTGATAATCTATCTGCTGCCTGCCTTGGAAGCGCAAGGTTCTGAGTTCCATCCTTGGTACCAAAAAAAAAAAAAAAAGAGAGAGATTGATAATCTAAAAAAAAAATCCAGAGTGTCATAATGTATGCCTCTCTTTACAAGTGGAATAAAGATCTGTTAGACCAGAACTAAATTTGGAGACTTACTTATTTGTCATCTTCGTCTCTTTCAGTAGAATAAGGACCTCACATAGATAGTGAGGTCCAAGGAAAGAAGGTGGAAAACATGGAGAATAGAACACAGTGACCCCTGCAAAGGTTCAAGCTGCCCTTTGTCCTTGGTTTTCTGAGCCATTGGCACAGGTGAGGAAATCCATCCCCAGTGAGTCACCAACACTGAGCAACCACAGCTGGCAAAGACTGGTGTGGCTGATTTGAGGCACAACAAAGGAAGAGTAGATGTGGGCCTCTCGCCAGCATGTAACTTCTCACTCACAGAGAATGGATATAGCTGAACAAGATAAAGTTCAACATCATACTGAAAACTGGCTGAAATGAGACTTAAGGCATTATCTAGCAAACATGCTTAAAATCCTCTTAGATCTTCACCCATTCATTTCTTTCATATTCATTCATTGAATGTCTGTACTGTGTCACGCTGTAATGATGTAGTATTTTGCTTAGGGATATACTTTCCATTTATGTTATCTCATTACATTATGTCATTTTTAGTAAAAAAAAAAAAAAAGAGAGAGAGAGATATCATCCTTCACTCACTCATTCATTCAACATTTCCTCACTGAGTGTCCATATTGTACCACACTATAATGTAGACTTTTCTTAGGAATATACTCTTCATATATATCATACCATATGCCGTATTTTACTTTATTTTATTTTTTGTGGGAGAGAATATATCAGAAAATATTTCACATTGGTTTGGGTATCTTAGTCAGAAGACCTTTCCACAGGCTAAATCTTGTATTCAACAGCCAGGCAGCAATCACAGAAATTTAGGATTACAAAAACCTTGCAGGTGGTCTCACCAACCTCCTCACAGTAATGACAAGGGAATTAAGTCCCTCCTGCATGTAATTTAGCTACTGGGAAATGGATCTGGAGCAACAATACCACAATCAAACTGGTGCATGTCCCATAACCCACATGGACTGAAACCCAAAAGCTTTGCACTTGTCTTCCTGCAATAGAAAGCACAGACTGCTCTCTGGGACTTACCCCTTATGCTGAGGACATCTCTGCCATTTCTCTCCTCTGAGCCACTCAGGTCTCTGAAAGAGGTATGGCTCTTCCAAGTGCCATAGGCCTACCACATCCATGTGCAGCAGGATGAATCCCTGCAGAGTGGGACAGGAAGATCTCAGGCTGAGGCAGCACAGGACCCTCCAGGAACAGATGGGCCAAAATGGTTTGTTATCATTACTTTCATGGAAGGAGAAACCTCCCTGCCCAAGTCCTTTCCTGCCAACCCTTAGTTGTGGCAAAAGATGGTCCTCAAAGGCCTGGTTTAGAGAAATGCCAATCCCATGCATACCCACACTTCACTTTTCCCACACTTCCCTCTCCCTGGGTGCAAAGCCTTGGAGGATTTCAGTGGTCAACACAACCACATACTGCACCACAAGCTCCAAGTCTAAATGATGCAAATGTGGTGAATTAGGAGCTTCTGTTGCTCCAACTCATTAGCTTCATTAGCCTAGCTTGAGATTTCTTTCAGCTCCTCACAGCCCCTGCAGATTAAAATCCATCCCTCCCTGCCCCTCTTGATAATTCACTCCATGTTCTCTGGGTTCTGCTAATGGAAATTCTTCAGCTCACCTTTCCATGGTCTATTCTTTCCAGTGTACTGAGCTAAGCTTTAATAGCTTTTCTTGCAGGCAGGTCCCACTGTATTAGTTTCCTGTGATTCCTGTAAAGAATCACCATAAAGTTGGGATATACAAGAATAGAAATTTACTCTTTCATACTTCTGGGGTCGGACCTGAAGTCTGAAATCTAAGTGTCAGTGGGGATAAACTCCATCTGGACTCTCTAGGGGAAGATTCTTCCTCTTCTCTTGCAGCTCCTGGTGGCTCTAGGCACTCTTCTTTGGCTGGTGGTTACACACTCCAATCTCTGCCTCTGTCTTCACCTAGCCTTCTGCGCTCCTTTCCAGGTCTCCTCTTCTGAATCTTCTGTATTTGTCCTTGGATTTAGGGAAACCCCTTGGATAATCTGGGATGACTTCATTTTGAGATCCTTAACTTGACTACATCTGCCAAGTCCTTTTTCCCAAAAAAGATCTCAATCACAGGTCCTGGGGGTTAGGACAAGGATACATCTTTGGGGAGAGGAGTCACCAATCAACCCATTATGCTCTCTTCTAGTGATGATGTTCAGCCCTAAATTATAGTGAAATCATTGTACTTTAGAGTTATTGAACATGTATTAGTTGGTTTTATATCTCTCTCTTACATAATACTTGAGATAATCAATGCATAAAGAGGAAAGATTCATTTTGGCTCACAGTTTGGGTTTCAGTCCATGGTTGGTTGACCTATTGCCTTTGCACTGTGATGAGGCACAAATCATGGGTGGAACATGGTAGAAGAAGTGCTTGCCTCACTTCATGGCAACAACAAAGTTAAGAGAGAGACAAGAAGGGGTCATGGTTCCCATATCCCCTTCAAGGGGACACCCGTGATCTCACTTCCTCCCACTAGGCTCTACCTCTTAAAGGTTCCACCACCTTCCAACAGCACCACAGGCTGTTGAGTAAGCCTTCAACATATGGGCCTTTGGGAGACATTTATTCAAATCATAGCAAACGATTCAACCATTATGGTTGAGTGTTGCTCAGGCATGGCTGCTAGATGGTAGCTTGGCATTGGGAACACACGATAAAGAAGGTATGCCCCCTGCCCTCCTGAACTTCTTAGTATGGTGAATCAGAGAAAGAACAAATAAACCATCACCACAATATACCATAATAAATGCTATAAAAATTGGAAAAGTTCTGTTACTCAGGAATTCAATGGCTATGTCCTGATAATTCCCATATCCCAAGCAGTGTCACCCTCTTTTTGTTCATATGTCACTGAATCTACTTAACTAGAAAAA
This sequence comes from Heterocephalus glaber, assembly GCF_053883595.1. Taxonomy (NCBI): domain Eukaryota; kingdom Metazoa; phylum Chordata; class Mammalia; order Rodentia; family Bathyergidae; genus Heterocephalus; species Heterocephalus glaber. Next base: position 13,830,461 of record NW_028258315.1, read on the forward strand.
TGAATACTGATGGAGGAAGAGGGGCAGCAAGGAAAATAAAAGAGATTTCTTCCCTGGAGAAGTTTCTCTAGGCCACGATTATGTCTGTCTGAATATTAAAAATAAGAGGAGACATTTGATAAGAATGTGGCACTGGGGCTGTAACGCTTCTGGAGTCAGAGCAGGGAGCATCTCAGTGTCAGCAGCAGCTCACACTTGGCCAGGAGTGATGGCTCCCTGAAAAGCCATCTATGAATCTCTGCACAAACCAACAGCTTGGGGAGATGCCAAGAAGCAGGCTCACTCTTTCCCTGTTGAGTTGTTTAAGCATTTTTATGCTTCAGGTATGCAGGGCCATATCTGAGCTGCTAGGTGACACCTTGCATGTTTACTGCCCTAGGTAGGAGACAACCTAGGGAAATAAGGGAAATGCTTTCCTTCAAGACCAGTTATCTTAAGGCAGACTCGTAAATTTCCTGAGCAGGCAGGCAAGCAAATGTGTGTACACATTATTCAGGATAAAATCCTAGGCCGAAAGAAATCAAACAATACCTTGTCAAGTGATTCTAGGTGGTTTCTCTTTCCTACCAGAAATTCCTTTTTGTGCTTAAAGACTTCCATACTTTAGGTGGAAAATTGTGGATAATGTTCATCATTGAAAACTGCTCTATGCAAGCATAACAGGAGACGGGTAAGTAGACAGTATACAAATAGCGTAGAATATTGGGATTCAAAAATGAAGCTCTGTTTTCTTTGCTAGAGTGACTCCTACACTCACTTAAAAAAAAAAACCACACACATAATATCTTATAGTAAAATGAGTCTTTAAAATGATTTTTTCATAGTTGAAATTCAGTGAATAAGGCATGGCTAAATTATCCTAAACTGGCTCTTGTCTCTGCTGCCCTGTCATTATTTTGGAATAAATTAAATCCTGGAAGAGAGTTTTTAAGGAAATGGGTAGGGTCCTTCCAAGAAAGTCCAAAACACAGCTGCAACATTTCCTAGAAAGCCATGTTTTGGTGACTGCTCAGTAAAGTTTTTTTGGTTGTTTTTTTTTTGTCCTGAGATAGGTGACTACTGGGAAATACCATGTTGCAAATTCTACTATTTGCACTGCAAAATGACTCATGTTGAATCCTGAGTGAACACTTCAAGAACAAGGGTGATCATAATCAGTAGTACAAAGTGTAATACTTCTAGATACCTGATTTTATGGCTGAAAAAATGTTATGAAGGGGTGGGAGTGGACCAGCCAGCCCCCAGTTCTCCACCTCAGCTAGAGCTTATCTACCTATCAATGACCAGGCAAATCCAGCCAGTCACAGGGTTACACTATACAAGTTAGTCCACCCCCAAAGTTGATTCCAATCCATTTTTCTTTCCTAATTCAGTCTACTAGAAAAAGCAAGAAATTCCATGTTTTGAAGAACAGACAAATGCAGGTGGTAAATTCTATCCAAACATCTCCTTTAGGAAGATGGTGGTCTGAGCACAATTTATCATATAGAACCCCATTTTTTCTTCTAGATTTGATTTATTCACACTATTTTTAGTAGAATATGTTTGCAATATATAATAACTACACCCATCTTGGGGAACTGGTAATATACAATCATATCTTGATGATTCTTAATCCCCTTTCTTCCTTCCAAGCCTCCTCTCTCCTGCCTTCCTTAGATCCTTTCCCATCTTCACAGAATCTACTTGTTTCCTACCATCTCTCTTATCTTAATATATATTAGATATAATATATATTATATAATTATATAAGATATAATATATATTACAGAAACCATGAAATATTTAGCCTTATATAATTATTATACTATATTATTATATATTATATATTATATTATTTTATTATATAATATATATTTTATATGTATATATATTAGAGAAACCACAAAATATTTAGCCTTCTGTGTCTGACTTATTTCACTTAGCATTATGGTCTCAAGATCCACCCATTTTCCTACAAATGACTCAGTTATCCTTTGTGGCTGAGTACTACTCCATTGTTACACCATTTTTATAACAAACACTGGCTGAAGAGCTACTATGTACCAAGGGTCGTGCTAAGAATCAGAGGCCAAGAATACAGAAAAATAAACAAATTACAGTGATCTCTCCCTTCACAAATGCAAACAATTTGGTTCTCAAATGAAAGCGTTTGGCAAGATTTTATTTTTGTTTGCAAACTCTGCATCGGGTGACAAACATGACCAGGGCCTTCTTTCCCACAAAACACAAATGTGGCCATCTTTTCCAAAATCGTACAACAAATTAAGTTTGTGAACCAAGGTACCACCGTACAGTACAATCAACTCTCCATATCTGTGGGTTGTGAATGAGCAGATTCAACCAACATTGTATCAAAAATATGTAGGAAGAAAAAGTGCATCTCTACTGAATATGTACAGGCCTTTTTCTTGTCATTATTCCTCCAAAATATGATACGACAATTATTTATATAGCACTTACACTGTATGAAGTACTATAAGTAATCCATAAATGGTTTAATGTATATGACAGGATTCCATTTGTTATATGCAGTTACTGTGCCATTTTATATAAGGGATTTGAACATCTGCAGATTTTGATATCCATCAGGAAGAGGGTTCCTCCCGGATCCAATCCCCAATGGCTATCCAAGGATGCCTGTACAATGTGCTAAGCAATATTACAGAAGTAAGTATGTTACAATCATTATCAGAGAGCAATCTAGGAAGACATTCCTTAAATGAAATACAGGAAGACTAAGAGAGCATTCTACCTCACTGACTGAAGAAGCAAAATCTCTTGATCCAGACATTTTGAACATCTATGACAAATTCCTTCTCTCTTGTTTCTGATTAGAGCAAGCTAACACTAGGTTTTCATGGCTTGTAAAGTTATCTTCCAACACCCAATTCTTAACTGAAAAACTGTTTAAATTAGCATCTTTATTCACAAGAAAAGCTAATATAGTCCAAAACTCCTGTTTAAACTTCCTGGGAAGTGAAAGGCTCATCTTTCCCCTCTCCAGTCTAAACTGGTTGCACTCGGCCCACACTCATCTCAGGTGACTGCTCTGCAGAACACAAGCCTGACGCCTCCTGCCCACCTTCCTAACCATGTGTGCCTCTCTCAGCAATGTCCTTGCCCAGGATCTTTCCACATGCTTTCCCCACTTGCAATGGCCTGCTCACAGCCTTAAGTGGCAGTCTGCTTTAGTCCTGGCCAGTCCTTGTGAAGAGAAACTTTTTTTCTTTATAGGATCAAAGCAAAGTTTCCTTCCTGGGACATCCTGTGATTGACACTGTAGTTCTTCCCTACAGCAGACTGAAAGAAATCACTAGAAAATAAATTTAACTCAAGGTGTCTTATTCAGTCAACAGCTATCTATTGCAACTAGAAAGAAATTTCATCAACTAATTCAATGAAAGGTCAAACAGGCTATAAAGAAAAGGGGGAGAATAAAATGAACTGGGTTCCTAACCAAAGTATCAGTCTTTTCCCAGGGCATGGCATAGAGCATAGGAAAGAAAATACTGGTAGGGCAGAATGATGGAGGATGTTCACAGCGAGAAGGGACCAGCCCAGGACCTGGGACCAGTCTACAGGGTCCTGCTGTCCCAGGATACACTCATTATGTCCTCCCCTGCACCCCCCTTCCTGCCCCAGAACAGGGCTTCCCAATTGCAGGTGTGTGAGTGTAGCTGCCACACAGTGTTCAGCGCTGCTCTAAGCAAGACTGGACACAGGAGGAGCAAAGAGCAGGAAAGGCCATGGTCACCCAGGCCACTAGGCAGCAGCATCCAGAAGAAATTTCACTTAAATGAGTTCCAGGAAGTAAAGGTAATGAATGAGGAGGCAGAGGGGAGAGAAAGACAGAGACTGAGAGAATGAGAAGCAAAGGTCACAGTGAATGTTTAAGCTTAAAAAAAAACCAAAACCTTATACAGTAAAAGACACATTGCCAAGAACTGTGGGATAAGTGTGTTTGAAGCAAGGGGGAGTATGTTAAGTATTTTTTGTTGTTGTTGTCATTAGGATTTTTATTTTACACTTTAAAAGGTCTCTAGATTTAGGTATAAATTCACATCAGACATCATTTTTGTACATAAGTAGAAATGTACATTTGATTGGATTGAATTTGCTGACTCACTTTGCAGCACTGAACTATCCATATCATTTCTTTTCTACCCAACATCAACTAGGCAGTTAGGAGAACTGGGAATATATAATGGCCTTTTTCTCACTTCCTATACTTCCTTCTTTTTCTAATTAAAAACAAACTTTTAATTTCAAAACTTTTTCAGGATCCGTATTAGTAGACAGGAGTATAATGCACTCACAATACAAGCCATTTTGAGGGGGATTAACAGCAATATGTTTTTTACTATAAGAAATATTTTATTTAAGCATTCACTGTATGTTTTAATTTCCCCAATATATCTCTATTAATCTATCTCTATATACTTTTATTTGTATCTAGATATTTGTATCTCTGTGTCTATCTATAGATAGCTAACATTTCTATATCTATATGTAATGTACACAACATTTCTTAACCAGGTATAAAGCATTCATGGATCTAAAATTGCAAGGAATCTTTAAGCCTAGCATCGTTGTTTGAAAGAGACTATTAATTTTATTCCAGCAAATGAGAAATTAATGTATTTGTTGCATGCATAGTAAAGAGAATTTTGAAGTATTTTTGAAAAGCTTTTCTCTCCCTGAAAGTATTTATAATCTAATTGAGAGCATAGATACGCACCATGACCTAGTGCCTCAGATCCTACCTTCAGAACTCATCTTGTCATGATTACTAGAGGTTCTCAACTTTCACAAACTGAAAATTTCTGTGTATATTATTCATTCACACATTTCACACTGACATCGCTCAGACAGGTTTTGTATGCCAAGTTTAGATCTTTACAAATCAGCTGGAAAGTGATTCTTCTGAGCAAGCGTAGGGTAGTGCAACAATGGACTTTGGTAGCACTGTCATTTTTATCTGCACAGCGATGTCTCTGCAATTATTTGAAAAATTTTATTGCATTTTGCCCCTATAGTTTTATAAAAACAGCAAGGAAATGGAAAAATGAAAGCACTGAAATGAAATTCTCATGAACTTAACACAATCAAGACAAGGCTGGAAATCGAGCAGCCCAATGTGGTTAAACACTTACTGAACTTAAATCTGTGAAGGAAAATAACAAAACTAAGAAACTTTTATGAAATGCCATAAATATATCTCCAAAGATTGAATCTAAAAGCAGAGGTATGATTAGGGGTTTGACCATTTTTTTTTACAATGTTTAGAAATGAAATCCTTTTCTCTTCTATTGTTCTTCTTCCACACCTTTCTGTGAGATGTAAGTTTTCAGGAAATGATTTTTCCCAAAAGTAGTCAGCAGCCTGTAGATCAATGTAGGAGTTGATATGAACTTGATTTCCACTCCTATCTGCTTTCAAAGCTCCATGTAAGGTAAGTGTTATGGTTTAGCTAGATGTTCCCTAAAAGTTTCATGTTTTCATAGGCGGTGCTTTTGGAAAGTGATTGGATCATGGAGGTGCTGTACTGACGGTGCTAAATGTACTGTTAGGAGGTGGGGCTTGGTTGGAGGTGATCAGTGGGGGCTTGACCTGGCTCCTCTCCTCACTCTCTGCTTTCCAGCAGCCAAGTCAGGAGCAGCTTTCCTCTGCCATGCCGTTCTGCCATGTGATTTCTGCCATGGAGTTGGCCAACAATGAACTGAACCCACTGAAACCATGAACCAAACTAAACTACTCCTTTTTAAAGTTGTGGGTATCAAGTATTTTGTCCCAGCAACAGGAAATGACTAATACAGTAAGTGCTATCATTTAGATATATGTCCCTCAGAGGCCCACATATTAAAGGCTTGGTCCCCAGACCATGGTCCTATTGGGAAGTGGTAGAACCTTTAGGAAGTGGGGCTTAGTAAAAGAAAGTTAGGTCACCAGGACCATCCCCTTTCTCCTTTTTGCTTCCCTGTCATGAGGTAAGCAGCTTTGTTCTATCATAAGCTCTTGTCATGACATGCTGCCTTGCCACAAGCCCAAAAGCAATGGAGCCAACTGACCCTGGATCAAAACTTCCAAAACTATAAGCCAAAATAAACCTTTCTTTTTTAGAGCTGATTATTTCTGGTATTTTTTTTATAATAACGGAAAGCTGACTCACACAGTAAGGAAGGCACTTGTCTTGAGTTAACTTTCTGCAGCTCTTCATAATTCACTTATTATGCCTTTCTGCTGTATTTCTACAATTAGAGTCTCAGTCTAGCCCAGCAGTTCTCAACCAGGGATACTTTTGTCCCCCAGGAGACATTTGACAATATCTGGAGACATTTTTGATTCTCACAAGTTAAGATGGGTTTGTTACTGGCAGCAACTAGGTAGAATCTAGGGATGCTACACAGAACAGCTCTCTTGCAGTGCATTTTATGACCCAAAAGGTCAATAGTGTTCCTGAAGTTGAACAAAACACAAGCTTCTAAACTGTCCTTAAATTAGAAAGTATCTTTCTATTTTAAAATTCCCTGACTCCAATTAATCTTCCTGAATCTCTTTGGATTGTGAATTTTTTTCTCTTATGGCTGTGGGATGAGTAACTGTGTGCATATAGATGGAAAAATTGAATATCTCAGAAGGAACTGAATTCAGAAAGGAGCTGAGTACTAACCATCTTCTTCTGAGCACTTTGTATGATCTGGCCAAGAATGAATGTAAGAGCTTTTGTGTACAATATCACATTTAATCCTCACAACAGGACCATGAAGTAGGACTACTATGAACCTCATTTTGCAGATGAGCAACTCCACTGATTCAAGGTGCCAAAGAACTAGCTTGATAGATGGATGAAAAGCAGATGAGGTTCCAACACAAAATGTAAAGAAGAGAATGACTGACTAGAAACCCACTTTGAGCAGACCCAGTGGGCCAGGAATTTGGTTCCCAGCTTATTCCTCATGGTTCCCTATGCTGACCCAGGTGCAGAAATCACAGTTCTGAGCACAGGGATCCCAACCTTGTTTCTCGCTATAGCCCCTCTGTTTAATCACACCATAGCTCTGGCACACAAAGAAGAAACTTTCCCCCTGTTCAATCTCATCACATTCTCTTAACCCACAGCTTGTTTTATGCAAAAGCTGCAGAACTGAGAAGAGAGGCAGAAAGCATGTGATATGTTTAAATATGCCAGAGCAATATGCTGACCAGCGAGATTTGTTTATTAAAATCTTTATGTGGGGTGAAACTCAACTGAGCTAATGTCAGCTGGTTTATGGAGAGGCCCTGTTTTCAAGATTAGGCTGCTGTTTGTCTTCTTTACTGAGCTTACAGAAGGCATTCTGGAGAATACGCCAAAAACATCTGTATTAAAGAAAATCAACCACGAAGAGCACCAGCTCCAAATGGAGCATGTGGTTTGGAAGGCTCTTGTCTTCCAATAGATTAAACTGCTATTTTTATCGAAGGAAGAAGCTAGAGGAAGTATAAATGAGTTTAAGGACAGCAGAAATTGGCTTCTTCTCTTCTGCCAAGTTGTTTTTGCACACTTGGGAGGACAGGGTGAGTTTTGCTTTATTTTAAATCAATGTTTTAAAAAATATTTCAAGAACTACCTTATCTCAAATCAGAGTTGCCAGGGATGATGTTTTTCGTATCTCCCCACCCCACTAGAATGCATGCCTCTGAATAAGACAGGATGGATGGGAAAGGGTTTGCCTCTGATAAGGATTTGACCCCTTACATGCCTTCTTATTTAAAAACTCTGGTACTACTGGCTTCCCCAGATAGGACAGATCTTTGGGAGAGGAATAAAAATGTGTCACTGACACTTGATCATATCATAATAGCAAGAATAATGACAATGATAAGTTACTAACACATATCTAGCACTTGCTATTGCTAGATGTTTTACATTCATTATTTCATTTAACCCTCACATCTCTGAGTTAGGTGCTGGTATGATCCATTTTTTCAAAAAAGAAATTCTATTGAAGTATAACACAGATACAGAAAATTACACAAATGTTAAGCTTGGAATTCAATAAACTTCACAAACTGGACCCATTTGGTAACAAAGACAAGAAACAGAACACATCCAACCAACCTCATCTTTATCTGTTTACTCCTTCATGAGTAACCACTGTCTCAAACTCCAGCAACACAAATTAGCTTCACCCAGCTTTCAACTTTACATACATATCATTACACATATGTATCTTTCTGCATCTGGCTTCTTTCACTCAATATTAGGCATGTGAGATTCATCCATATTACTGTGTGTAGTCCTATTGTGCAATGTGTCACTGTAGACTGTTCATCACCATAGCTACAGAATTTTCCATTACATTAATGTGCCACAATTTACTTCTCCATTTTACTGTTAATGGGTTTTATGTCCATTTCAAAGTTAAGGCAAAAGTTTAAGGTTAGGAACATTGAGACTCAAGAGGCTTAAAATAAGTTTCCTAAATCTACAAAGCTAATAAATAGTAGATTTGGGATTACAATTTAGATTGGCCTGGCTCCAAAGCCCAGTCTGTTAGATACCAGGCTGTATTGCCTTTCAGAAAAGCTACATTTGCAGGGACACCTCCCTGATGTCAAAAGATCTTTTGTATAAACAACTAGAGAGGCCCATGGGAAGAGGATACTTGAACAATGTGACATGAACCCAAATCCACCCACCTCTACAGAGCTCATTGCTTTTAGACATGTCTCTGCCTTTGATTCCGTCTGTCACTTTCTCCCTTCTCTATTACTTTGATTGACTGTTCCAATAGCCCTATCAAGATCTTCAGCATTGTGGGACTTAACTGAGCAGCAGAGATTGGAAACACATATTGCACCTGAGACCTGGAGGAGAAATTGTGTGCAAGACTCATGCACAGAGCTGTAGCCACAGGACAGGTGAAGGCTTCAAAGGGTTCATGAGTGAGGGAGAGCATGAGCCATGTCCTGATGATGAATGTAGATGTTCACATTGGGTGTGCACACTCTAACTCGTAAGTCTCTTGCCTCTCTTCCCCTCTCATATTTCACCAACAAATAGTTTATTATGCCGTTTTTAGGGTGAACATCTACTGGCCACATCCAATAAACTGACCCACTAGGAGGATGATTGTGCCCTAATTAGCATTCATACTTCCTGCATGATTTTTAGAAGGAAAAGGAGAATGCTTTCAGAGAACCACTTACACATGCAGGAAGTAGAGCTATTTGCTCTCTTCCCAACAGTTTGTCTTCTTCAGATGAACAGAAATTCCATTGGAAGGCGCCATTCCACCCAAGAAAGTGTGCACAGCAGCTTTTCTGGCCCAAGCTTTGGCTCCCTCCCAACCTTCACAATTAGACATGACTGGGAAGACCAGCCTCAGAAGTCAAGGAAAACTCCCAGGACGGCTCACTCACCTCATCTTAGCATTTTCCCGCAGGCAGCGCACCATCAGCTGCAGCTTATCTGTGTGGTTTACAGCCGATCGTGAATCAAATGCACAATTATTGTGAGTCACTGAACACCACTTGTTAGGATGACAGAAATCACTGGATCAGCTAAGGTATGAGGCACATGTGTCATTTATGTAAACACCACTGGGGTTTCCAGGCATCAAGTCAGAAGAACCCCACCCTTGCTTTGCAGAGTTGTCAGAATCTTGTTTTTCTCCCTGTGCCCCTGAAGAAAAGAAGCCACTACCAGCACCCTCTAACTCAAGGGCTTCTATAAAGACTCTATCCCTGATAAGGCCACATTCTGAGTTACTGGGGGCTTAGACATCAATATGAATTGTGAGGAGACACAGCTCAGCCTGTAACATGGATGCCCATGAATTTCCTTTTCTCTCTAATGCCCAGTCAGTGCAGGCCCCCACCCTGAATCTGTTGGACCCACATTCTGTATGTGCTGACTTCTGCCAAACAGGCTGATTGAAAATTGGGTGTGCACTTGACACAGCCTCCATTCCTGTTGCTTTAGGCTCCTCTAGTATCTGCCCTTGGCACCTGAATTAATATTAGAATGCTATCCATTCACCACTGGAAATGACACGTTGCTCTCAAGGTCTCCTGGGGGTCAAAGGAGTCAGAGATGCCCACCTAACTTCTAGTTGGGTTTTCCTCGGCTGCTTTCACACACCTGGTGGTCTCCCTTCCAGATCTCTCTCACCAATCGCTTGGGCTCATCCTTCCCTCCTTTACCATTGAGACTTGAGCTGCTTTTTCCTCTTTCTCCACCCCACAGGCAATCTTAAGATCTCAGTCAATTCATGTCTTCTGTGACAAGTGCTTCTCACTCACACCACTAGAACAGAACAGCATCTTGTTCCATTGTGTTTTACATGCTTTGATGAAGGAAGCAGAGAGAGGTATTTTCTCCTTCCATCTGCAGTTTCTCAGTAGCTTCCCTAAGCCATCCCTGACATCTGGATTCAATGTCTCCATTTCCTGGGGACACAGATTTCTCTTCCAGGAATCCTACTCTGGATGCTGCTGCCAGGCAAGGAGAGGGAGAACACCCTGGTAGCACAGATCTCAGACTGTCCCTTTTTTCTGGTGGTTATAATAACCCAGATTTCACCTGTGGTTAATTGAGGAAAGAAAGTCAACACTTGATTCTCACTTCCTGCATGAAAATATCATTTTTTAAACTCCTGTTTTATCTGTAGTCTCACTCTTCATGGAGCCTTTTCTTATAAATGGACTGTTTTTTTCTAGAAGCTGCCTCATGCCCCTCAAAATTTCATAAAAATCCCACCTGTTCAGTTTCAAAGTAAAATCATATTGTTAGAATTCATCTGCATGAGTAGAAAGAAAGAGGCTGTTGGAATTGACTTATAGAGGTATTTTAAAAAATAACATATGACCTCATTTTTTAAAATATGTAAAACTTGAAGATTTCTTCTGAGAGCTTTGAAGCTGTGAGTAGATAAATGGATAGATGTGATTTTTATTAAAGAACTTTAAAACCATTTGCAATACCTGGCTTAGTCTTCCCAGGGAACAAATAACTTTTTAGTAATAACTCAGGCACTAAGGGAAGCACACATATTCCTCCAAGATGGAAATCCACTCTTCACAGCACTATTTGCTAACACATCTAATTACTACCTCCAATTAACTGATGAAAAACTATGGAAAAACAGGGAACAGATGTGCAAGAGCCCAGCCTCACTCATGTTAGAGACAAAATTCTCAATACATGTTAGCTTACGCAAACCTTCATCTCTACTGAAAAGCCAAAGACAAAGGTGGAAATGAAAGCCCTACTTTCTAATCCAATTAAATTCAATATGCTAAGTGGCTTGGTTTTTCACATCAAAATATAAATGTGCCTTGCTCCAGTTAGTAGAGTTGATGTAAAAAAAGAGATGTGTGTTCAAAATATTTTGATATATACCTTTGTAATTGCTTCATGCAATAAATATTTATTTAGTACTTATGTGCAGGCAATGGAAATAAAGGTATGAGCAAGCCTGGAATGTTAAGGAAGTTGCATGCTAACAACCAATAAACTGGGTCTTATAAGGGATTCAGAAAAGCTGAAAGACAGTGGCAGTATAAGGTATAGAAACATGAGGGCCAGTCACCTATTGCAGGCATGGGGGGTAGAAAAGGTTTGAAAGGTAGTGCTATTAAAGCTAAAGTCTGATTATTTGTCAGAAAGGTTACAATTATCTAGAAGAGAGATGAATGTAGCCTAAGCCATAGGCAGGGCAGATAGAGAAGAGTAGTCCAATTAAAGAGATTTTAGGAGAAAGGATTTATTTGACTTGGTAATGGCTGTTTCTTTTGTCTTATGTTACTAGGTAGGAAGAGCAGAAACAAAGGTGTTTTGTTTTACAAAGCAAGTGACAATACTAAGAGATGTTTGCTTTGTAAATCTCTATTTTCATACTTAGCATGCTTGTTGATAGCCAAGAATATATCTGTTGCACAGCAGCTTTGATGCAACAGAATCTTTTTACACTAATAAATGCCTTTTGCTGTCTCCTTCAGATGGCTTAGCTGCTGTTGAGAGTGAAATTCTTCTATCTTAAGTCCTTATAAGCAAGAATCAGAGGCTCTATCAGCTCTTGTACAATAATATGAAGAGGCATGCTGACAGAGAGCAAACACTAATTTGTTCAATTGTGGATAAGCCATCATTTATGTAGCAACTTTTGTGAGTTGGGTATTAAAGATTTTCCAAAATGAATAATGCCCCTGCTCTTGAGGTTGCAGTGTAGTAGGAAAGACAAACAGAGTGTGATCACCGAGGCAAGAACATATTCTAGGAGTGCAAAATGGACAACGTGGTAGCTTGGATCCTGGAGCTAGGAAATAGCACAGAGGATAAATCCAAGGAGAAGGAAGCAGCAAGGCTGGACCTGGAAGAATCAGTAGTAATTGCTCAACTAGTTGGGTTGAGAAAAGTGTGGGGAAAACATCATGAAGGATATTATAAAGCAGGATGTTATAAAGCAAGGCAACTCCTTGCACTTGGCCCCTTCTGCATAAAGGCCAGTTCCTTTTCCAGTTCTCTGCCAGGATGTGATACAGGCAGGGGGCCCTCAACAGTTTTTCAATGCTGCTTAGACCTCCTACCTACCAGAATTATAAACCTGTTTTGTTAGAAAGTACCCAGACTTGATCACTTTGTTGTAGCAACAAAAAAACAAACTAAAACAGTGATTGAGCCAGGGTGTTTGGAGGAGAAAGATGAGACATGATGAGAAGGAACAACAATATGAAGAAAGGTTGTCTGAGTCACTTTTTTTTGTCACAGAGACACAATACCCAACATTCACAAGTTGAAGAAAGGAGAGATTTACTTTGGCCGACTCCAAGGCAAGAATTCAAGGTAGAAAGGCCTGAGCAAAGGAAGGCTGCTCACTTCATGGCAGCAGGGAAGAAGAAAGCAAAGGAAAACACCTGGAAGGGAGATAAACCCTTCCAGGCCATGCCCCCAATGACTCACCTCTTCTAATCAGGCCCCACCTCCTCACAGCACATTTAGCTATAAACTCATGGCTAGACTAATCTACCAGTGAGTATAGCACATCCATTATCTAATCACCTCTCAAAAGCCTTGCCTATGATAGCATGATGCTTTGCAGGCACATCTAGATACAAACCATAACATTCTACCCCTGGTCCCCAAAATATTTATGCACATCTCTCTATGCAAAATGCATTTAGTCCACCTCTAAGAGTGCCAAAATCTGAACAGTTCCAGCATTGCTAAAAAGTTCAAGTCCAAAGTTTCCCCTGAGACTTAAGTCAAACTCTCAGCTGTAAGCCCTGTAAAAAAGAAAAAAGAAAGTTAAACATTGCCAACATGCAATGGCACAGGGTAAACATTCTCATTCCAGAAGGAAGGCATGGGGAAATAGAAAGAATTGGATCAAAGGAAGACCAAAGCCCTGCAGGGAAAACATTAAATCCCGTAGCTCCATGTCTAGCACCTAGCATAAGCTGTGATGAGATGTGAATTCCAAATGGCTTAGGTACCCTGGTCCTATGGCATTGCTCATAGTTGTAGTCCTCATAGCTTCTCTTTTGGGCTGGCTTTTCTCACTCCTTGCACAGGTTCCATGTGCCTGGCTTCAACAAATTTCTGGGGTCTCCACTTTATTTTTGGCTTCAGTCTCATAGCTTCACTCAGTGCCCTCCCAGGGGTACACTGTCTGGCCCCCCAGGCTTTCTTCTAAAATCTGGCTGGATGAAAACCTTTCTGACCCCACAACTCTTGCATTCTGTATGCCCATAAAACTAGCACTACATTGATGATGCCAAGGTCTGCCACTGACTCCAGCAGTAGCCAGGCCCTTTTACATCATGGCTACAGAAGCCTCTGCATATGTGAATGGCTGAGCCCTGTGAACTGAAGCACAATACTTGACATCTACAACTTAAAAAAGAAGAGGTTTATTTTGGGCAGCTCCAAGGCAGGAAGGCAGGGTGGAAAACTAGTTACCTGATAGCAGCCAGAAAGCAGGGAAAAGTGGGAGCTAGGGAGGGAGATATACCCTTCCAGACCATACCCCCAGTAACTTGCCTCTTCTGACCAGGTTCTACCTCCTAACAGTACATGTAGCTATAAACTCATCAGTGGACTAATCCACCAGTAAGTATAGTGCCCTGCCTATGAATGCATAAGACTCTGATGAATGTTTTCAAATATAAACCATAACAGAAGTGAAAGTAAAAGAAAGAAATTTGAGGGGTAGGACCATCATGGCCAACTAGAGGGTGATGATAAAGGAAAGAGTCTCTGAACCATGCACTGGATAAAAGCAAATACTCTGAGGTGGGGGCTAAAGAGAAAGCCTGATACTGGAGAGTAAACAGAAAGAGAAATTTGCTGGACCAAAAACCACAGTCAATGGGGTTTGTAATCCCATTGGATCATGGCACCCTCCCACACACACTATCTTGAAGAGGATTGGGCTTCCTGAGGGAGGGCACATCAGTAGCACATCAGCAGCAGCCTAGCTGATGGAACAGGCTCACAATCACCCTAACCTCTCCACCAGGAAGAGGATCACTGTGAGTGAGATATGTGCAAGTGCTTCAGAGAAACTGAAAGCCAGAGAGTAGTATGAGACAATACAGGTGTGCACTTGGGAATTAGTGCACTCAGATTTACAACTTGAATATAAGTGAAGATAGGATTGAGGCACAAGGGGTCCATGAGCAAATGGTGCCTGAGAGAGCCAAGACTTTGGGGAGACAGAAGGCTTAATCAACCCAGAAGTAGTCACCCATTCCTCATACACATTATGGGAGTGCTATACTTGTGGGACATTCAGTGCACTGCTCATGTTTGCCAGCAGGTATGCCTTGGGAAGCCCCCAGCACTTGCTTACTGGAGACTGCAGGGCACAAGGAGCCCTGGGATTGTGCCAAGTTTGCAGGTTAGAAAGTGAAGCTCTTGTGGCAGTGACTGAAGCAGGACCATGAGTGGGGGGACAGAGTGACATCTGGTTCAGAGGCCTCCCAGCACTGAACTAGATAAAAGGCTTGTGGAGGGGAAACATGGAGGCAATCATGGGATTTGCCCTGCAATAGAAAGGAGCTGGAGTAAGGTCCCTGGAAAAGAAGTTGATAGAGAATCTGATACTGGGAAAATTATGCCACATCCTACCACCCCCCAAATTAACTGAGGTTATATAGACTGACCTTCTGTTTGCTTTTCACCTATTGATATTTCTCTTCTCTACCTCTCTTCTTACTGACTTAGCCCCTCTCCTTTTCCTCTTCCTTTTCTTCTCCTTTCCTTCCATATCCCAAACTAACTTTTGACAACAGCATAGCTCAGTCTGTATGGGACACTGATAAAAGGGTGAAATTGTTAAAACAAGTTTTAATGTACATGATTGATATATGATTGGATCTGTTGATGTGTTTATAACCTGTAGGAATTCTCCCATTGCAACATAGTGTCTGAGTCCAATCCAATTTAACTGAGCAGATCAAGGAGGTAAAAAATATGAAGAAGCAAAGAAATCTAAAAGCACATTGCTAGAAAGCAGTACCAGCTAAAAGGTTCTCCATACTCTCTGGTAGCCACAGAGTCTTTCTACTCAAATTGATCCTCAACCCTCAGCACACACACATGCAAACACACACACACACACACACACACACACTGCATGAGAAAACAAGGCAACAAAATGCCTCCAAAAACTCTCAACTCCCCAAAAGTAGACCCAAAGAACATCAATAAGGAGGAAAGCAGAAGTCAGATGGCTGAAGTACTGGAAATGAGCCCCCAAAAAAGAAATTCAGCAAACTCAAAAGTGATATAACCAAACAAGTAGTGGACTTAATAAACAAACTGATCAATGAGCTTAAAGAAGATGCAAATTAAAAAATCAGAAGAGCTGACCAAAACAACTGAAAACATGAATGACAAATTTATCAAAGAATTAAGATTCCATGAAGAAGTGCCAAACAGAAATTCCAAGATAAAGAATTGTATTAAAGCATGAGCAGCAGTGGTGAACAAGGTGAGGAGAGAATATCAGATCTAGTAGACAGGTCTGATGCCTGAAAATATATACTAAAACATTAAAAATAGCAAAAGACCTAGGAAAATTGATCAAACAGCTACCAGATGATGCAAAGAAGACTAACCTAAGACTAAACGGAGTTAGAGAAAAGTCAAAGGACAGTATTATGAAATAAAAAATACTTACAGAAATCATAGAAGTAAACTTTCCAAGTGTAAGAAAATAATTCAATATAAAGGTAAGCAAGGCATATAGAACCACAATGGCCATGACTAGCTACTTTTCCATGACACATCATAGTAAAAACTCCCAGAAGCACCACACAAGAACAGAATTTTAAAAACTCTTAGAAAAAGGGCTGGGGATTTAGCTCAGTGGTTTCAATGCCTGCTATGCAAGTGCAAGGACCCGAGTTTGATCCCCGGTACCAAAAAAAAAAAAAACCTCTTAGATAAAAGGAACAAATAACATATAAAGATAAGCCCATTGGTATTAGAGCAGACTTCTCAACAAAATCTTAAAGGCCAGGAGGGATTGCAGTGAAGTATTTCAAGCCCCCACCACCAAAACAAACAAAAACCCACAAAAACTTTCAACCCAGACTAATATATGCTACAAAACTATCTTTCAAAATTGACGGAGAATTGAGGACATTCCATGACAAAGAACATGTTAAGAAATTCATGACCACCAAACAAGCATTCTCAAAAAACTCTCAAGGATAACCCTAGATAAAATAATGAAGCCAGCAATGCTGAAAAGTCTGATAGAATGAACGTATCAAGCAGGAGGAGCAGTTAAACAAAATGGAAAAATAAAGGAATCAATAATATAAAAATAAGGCAATGAGAGGAATAAGTCAATACCTTTCAGTAATAACTGTCAACATAAATGGCCTTAGCTCCCCAACTGAAAGACACGGATTGGCAGACAGGATGAAAAAATAAAATTTAGCAATATACTACATACAAGAGACACATTTAATCCAAAAAAAAAATCATAATCTAAAAATAAAAGGATGAATAAAATATTCTATGCAACACAACCCTGAAAGAAAGCAGGAGTAGCTATCCTCTTTTCAGACCAAGTAGACTTCAAGCCAAAACTGATCAGAAGAGGCAAAGAAGGTAACTGCATATTCATTAAGGGAATGATTTAACAGAAAGAGATAACAATTGCAAATATATATGCATAGAATACTGGTGCACTCAACTTCATAAAACAAACACCACTGCACAAAAAGATCAAATAAACATCTATACAATCATAGTGGGGATCTAAGAATTCCACCTTCACAAATAGACAGATCAACAGGACAAAAAAATTCCACAAAGAAATATCAGAGTTGAACCACACCTTCAAACACATGGACTTAATAGATATCTACAAAGTATTCTACCACAACAGAATATACATTCTTCTCAGCAGCACATGGGACTTTCTGAAAAATATACAACATACTAGCTCATAAATCTTCCTTAAATAAAGACAAAAAGGCAAAATTATCTCATGTATATTATCAGATGGTAGGGCATGGAAACTAGAAATTAATGGCAAAAGAAACCACAGAAATTTTGCGGACACCTGGAGATTAAATAATATACTCTTGAATATCATTAGGTCACCGAAAAAATCAAGGAAGAAATAAAACAGTTTCTAGAATTTAGAAATAGAGTCTGGGGGATATTGGCAAAGCTGTGAAACAGGTGCTCAGGAAATAGGAAGAGAACTGACTCAGAGGTTCTAATGAGTAGCTGCTGAGGACCCCAATCCTCATTTTCTACGAAACTTGTGAAAATATAGGGTAGATGCCTGCAGTTCAGCCTGCCCGGCACATACCCTCTTTCCCCCAGGAACATCGCTCCCTCCTCTGGGACCCCTGCTCATTCCACACATGATTTTCAGAGTGGCAGCATGTTATCACAGGAGCTCATTCCCCAGTCCACTGTGGGCCAGTCCAGACACCTGTACCTGATCCAAGGGAGGCCAAGGAAGCCCTTCCCTGGGGATTTTCTTAAGACTCAGGACAGCATCAATTCAGTCTCTCTGTGGTGGCTGAATCTATCATTCAGAGAATCTCAAACTTCATACCAGATAATATGGACAAGGCTATACATCTTTCTGAAACTCAGATTCTCATACCGCTTTTCAAGAGACTCTGATTTAGTAGGTCTAGGGCAGGACACGGGCCTGATGATGTAGGTCGTCTCTGGGAAAGACGTTATTGTTATATAACTCAAGGGTTCCAGAGGTTGTGTGAACAAACCCTGTCTCAAAATAAAAACAAAAAAAGGTCCAGGGATATACCTCAGTATGAAGGCCCTAGGTTCAACCCCCAGTCAGTGGTGGTAGTGAATATACCAAGTAGACCAGAGGGGAAAGACATGCTGGTTGTCTTCAAGGCCCTGCCTCTCGATATACGTCATCCTTGGGCCTAAATGCTGGATTCTTTGAACAAAGGCCTTCTCCTTGTATAAACTTGTTCAAACTGTTGTCCAATCACTTGTACCCAAACATCTCAAACATTTCTAAAAAGTTCAAAATCCTTCCTTAAGTACTCAAGAGACAAAGACACAGAGTTTGTTCACAGCAGCTCGGCCAAAGACCGGCTTATGCACACAAAACCACAATGAGTACTGTAAAGAAAAGCACCTTTTGCAGTGCTAATGAGAAAAAAAAGGGCGGGGGAGTGATGATCATGTATCACTAACTACTGCTGCTCTCTTAAGATGGGGTGTTTTCCTGCTGTGGCCAAGAACCTCAGCCCAAAAGGCCTGCTGAAGCCTACATTCTATGTGTGAGGCAGGCAGAAACACTGCTGTTTTTGTCAGTTCTGCAGACTGCTTTTCTGGGGTTGAAGAAGTTACATGAAGCAAGGTTTTGTAAAAGGACCGTCATTCAGTCCTTAATGCCACTCACCTCTGCAGCTGTCTGCTGGGGCAGCCTTTGGCCCACAGGTCCCTGAAACATCATTGTCCTCCTTCTGCTGCACATTGCATTGTAGTTCACAGGCTTTCTCCTAGTCTATGCACAGTCAAAGTTGGGAGCAGCATGCAGGTCTGGCCTGGGTCACCCTGGGGCATGGAGGTTTCTGCAATGTCTCATCTTAGTCTGAAGTGGCCCCTGGAAGAAGGATATGTGGATCCCTGTCTCTTCAGGATTGTCACTTACCCACTGCCTTTCCTCCTTTCTTAACCCCAGGGTACCCTTATCTAGATCTGAAGGTGAGGGGTGTAGGAAGCCAACCTGCTTCCTTCTCCCTAAGGGCACAGTCCTTTCAAAGCTGGCTAAGTCAGTGCAAGGCACCAGGATGCGTATTTGCTTTAGATTCTATCACATCCTCCCCAGACTACAAAGGTGAGATAGCCTGGCTGCTTTCAGGCAGGGAGGGGCTGGTGACAGGAGAATGACAGACTGGGGGCAAGAAGTGAGAGGACTCAGGTTAATTCGTCAAACCCATTATTCTGATGCTCAAATCCATCAACCTGCCTGTCTTCGGGAGTACATATACACCATTGATTCACTGGGACATTTTTCCCCTCCCAGCCTGTGTCCCTGGGTGTCCCCACTCCCTCCACCTTCTGTTCAGGACACATCAGCTTTGTTAAACCCCAGATTTGTGCACCGGTCATCCCCTGGATGGCCGAGCTCTGCAACAAAAGGGGAAACTAGTCTCAAAAAGGAATGATATATGACAAAAGGTACTACAGGAGAATCTTTATTAAGCAGAGGCCTAATAAATTTATGAAAATCATGAATCAGTTAATCCATTACTTACAGCGATTAATATGAGGATGGGTCCTGACCCTTCTCTGTCTCTCCTAACTCCTAAACACCCATTTGAAGATTTGGCTGCAGAGTTGAACCTGGGACTCACATTAGTGACTGTGTGTTCAAATCAGGCCCCATGGCGTAAAGCTGATGGGATGGACTAAACCTTCTAGCAGCCAGGCCTGGCAGTGCATTCCTATAAACCTAGTACTCTGGGAGGCTGAGGCAGGAGGAGCAAAAATTTGAGCTTATCCCTGGGCAATAAGTGAGACCCTGTTTCAAAATTTAAAAATAAGGGGAGAGGGTACTGGGTATGTACTCAGTGGGAAGGTCCTGGGTTCAATCCCAGAACTGAAGAAAAACAAAACAAAACAAGAACTTCTAGCAGTGTTGTCAGGGATTTCTCTGAGTGCATTTTTTTATATTATGATTCCATTTTTAAAATGTTTTTATTAGTACATGTTGGTGATACATAATAATTACAGTCATCTAGGGGAATTGGTACATATGCATACTGCATCTCAAGGGAAAGGAAGGGAAGGCAAAAGGGATGAAAAAAGAATCAAGATGTGTGATGTACGTGGACAAACTCCACACAAGAAATGTAAACATTGATACTGCAAATATGTACTAATAAAAAACATTTAAGTTACTCTAGAAAATAGAAAAAAAAAAAAGAAATAGCCAGACATATAAACAGAGAGTTTTTATAATTTTATACTATGTGGACAACTATTAGTATGTAAGTGGGGCTTTCTCATACCAGAAGCAGGGCCCTGGCACTCAGGACAGTCTCCAAGTCTCCTCTCTGTTCCTCCAAGTGGTGGAGCCCGGTATCTGCCATGTACAGCCACCTCCTGGTGACTGCCTCTCCACAGGACAACCAGATACAGCCTACTTTTGAACAGCACACTAATGGCCGTACCGAGGAGGATGCGCAGATATGCCATGGTAAGCAGCTCCCAGTCACAGCATCGGTCCAGGGACCTCATGCTTGCTTGTTCTAAATCCACCCATTAGAACTCCCCTTGGGGAATCTGTTTGGATAACACTCAGGTCCCCAGTAAAGGCTGTGGACCACAGGACCCCTGCTTCCGTCTCTGACTATCTCTCCTTCTCTCTCCTTCTCTCTCTTTCTCTCATTCCTCATTTACTGGTTATGTAGTCAATCCCCAATGGCTGCTCCTGCCCAATGGCCCCAAGAGGCAGGCCACCTCCTTCCTCTTTCCGGGATGGATCTCTGAGTAGCACACTATTCCTATTATTTCGTGTGTTTTGGTCAGCTGGGCCCTCATTTCTTTTCCATTCAGGCCTCCCTAGGAAGCAGCTATCTTGGCAGGAATAAACTGGACCCAGCTCAGACAGGAGCCACAAGGACATCCAGCAGTACAAATATCCCTGGGAGAGGGACACCTGGTAATAGATGGACACTCAGGAATTAGGCCATCTTCCAGACTCTGAAAGACATAGGACACATCCATGACCAAGTCCCTGGACCCCATCAGGGTGGGCCCAGGGTTTATAGCCACTCTTCAGACAGGGACCTCAAGACCAAGTCCAAAAAATAAAACAACAGTAACAACGTGAAAAGTAGGTGATAGCACAAGGAACTTGACACACCCATCACTCATCTTAGTAATTATCAGTGCACAGTCTTTATTATCTCATTTGTGTGTGTGTGTGTGTGTGTGTGTGTGTGTGTGTGTCTTGTAAAGCTGAAATTAGTTACACGCTTAGTTTAGATCAGTTTGGTCTTGTGTGTGGGGGGGGTGTTTTTGTGTTGTTTTGTTTTGTACAAACTTCAAAGGCATAGAGTATACTGTACTTCTAGGAGGAGATATCTAAGGCCAGCGTCCCTGTTCTGTGCTATTATCAGTCATTGGTGATTATCATCTGAAGCAGTGGTCCTGACCAGGGCAATCTGGCCCTCCCAGGGAACACCTGGCAATGTCTGGTTGTCACATTTGGGGGACGGGCCAATGCAACGTAGTGGAGAGAGGCCAGGAATTCTGGTAAATGTCCTAGGGTGCAAAGGACACTCCCTCTACAGAAACACACACACAAGAATTATCTACCCCAAATGTCAGCAGTGCAATGCTGAGAACCTCTGGGTTGGATCCATTTATTCATTTGGGGCTCTAAGATACTATGTTCTTATTTCATCATTTGATTTTTATTTATTAGCTGGTGTACTTGCATAAAGAAAAACTTTCTGGTCAACTACTTAGTAGAATTCATATAAGGCATGTAACTAAATGCTTGATTTTTTCATTTGCCAGTTTTCAAAATAAGAACACAGTTTCCTAGATTCCTCCAAAGGTGACCAGAGAGATTTTTTTCTTTCAGCAATCACTTACTGACTAGCAGGTATAAAGGTAATGAATGTGTTTCAAACACTATAGTTATTCATGGGGGTGCTTAAAGGGGATTAAATCCGAGGTCACTGCACTGAGCTATATCTCCAGTTCCCCCCACACACACGTTTTTGTTGTTGTTGTCATTGTTTTTGTTTATTTTGAGACAGGGTTTTACTGAGTCTCTAAGTTGCCCAAGCAGGGCTAGAATTTGTGGTCCTCCTGCCTCAGTTTCCCAGATTGTTGAGATTATAGGCCTGTGCCACCATGTGTGGCTTGCAGTAATTACCTTACTGATGCTTAAACTGTCCCATCTTTGCATTGGGATACAGGATTTTCTAGGCTCATCTCATACTTCTACTGGAACTGTGTTCCTTTAAGTGATATTTACTGATCACTTTTTGGGTCCTAGGGGAACTCATGCATTTTAAGACATAAACAGCCCTCATAATATTATATTTCTCTCTAATGTTGGGACTTTATGAGTATATTTTACATATGAGAAAAAAACTCAGACTCGAGAGTAGTTTGCCCCAATTTAAGCTTAAACCAAATGGCCGCCACCTGCCTCAAAAGCGCAAGGTCCCAAGTTAGATCCCCAGTACAAAACAAACAAACAAACAAAAAAACAAAAACTTAAAGCAAATGAGAAATTGAGAAAGCTGGCAGTATTCATCCACCCCTGCCTCCTCCCTCTTCATCAGCCAGCCTGGGAGTGAAACAGATTGTCTCCAAAGCCCGATAACAAGGGAGAATGGACAAAATGGGCAGGATCTTGGGGACCAGGAAGGCGTACTAAGGCCAGAGCTGGTCTGAGGCCTCTCCGGGCTCCTCCTCCTTCGCTGACACTGCATGAAGGGGTGAGCAATGGCCTTGTCACAAGGACCAACACAGGTGACAGAGGCTGCAGGAGGGGGCAGCCATGCTTCACTGCAAGGACACCAAGCCACAGAGGGACACAGAGGGAGTGTCAACCTGACGTAAGGTGGGGAAGCCAAGGGATCTTCATAGATAATAAAAACCAGGTACTGTACACCATCTTACCTTAAAATAGATTATGGAGTAGTATGCAACAAACATGGAACATTTACCATCTAAATTTAAAGTATGACCTTGAAAAAGTTTGCCCTTGATGTGATTGCCTCTGAACTTGTCTTTAGACCTCTCTGGTGCCCAGTCATGGTCCTCTGATATCAGGGAATTTGGGAAAAAGTGTATAAAGCATTGTAAGGTAGTTCCAAACCCATTCTACTTTAGTATTTTTTACTAGGTCTTCTTGTTATGAATTTAGGTAGCCTAAATTGTATTGAAGAGTCAGAAAATATGTCATTTGTTTAAAGTCAAGTTTTTTTTTAAGTTTTTTGATTAAGGTTTTATTACATAGGCCAGGCTGGGCTTGAACTGATGATCTTCCTGCCTCACTGTGCCTAGCTTTCAGAATTCGGTGTGGAGAGTCAGGGATGTAGCTCACTGGTTCTGCCACCTGCCTTGCAAGGGCAAGGTCCCGTGTTTGGTCCCCGGCACCAGAAAAAAAAAGAATTCTGTGTGTATAAGGATTTCTTTATCCTTAATTTCTCTCTTTTTTTTTTTTTGCTTAAATTCTTTTATTGGTACATTTTAGGTATACAATACATTTACATTTATCATTGGGAACTTGTACCTGTACATGATGTATCTTAGTTCTTATTTTTTCCCCATTACCTGTGCCCCCTTCCCTATTTACACAGACTTTTATTCCATTTTTTTTTCCTTTCTCATAATTTTTCCTTTCCCTTCTTCTCTTTCCCCTTCCCCTCCCGCCACTCCCAAACCCTTGGACCTTTTCCTATTTCAAATTATCAATTATTTATTTTAATCATTTTAATCCTTAATTACACTTTCAGTTTCTCACACTAGAGAAACTATTCGTTATTTACACATGTGTGTCCTATTTACTTCACTTAAGAGTATGCCCTCAATATGCATCCATTTATAGAGACATTTATAAATGTCTCTAGTTTCTCATTTTTTATGGCTGAGTAGTACTCCATTTTATAAAAAAAAAAAACACATCTTCTTTATCCAGTTTCCAGTTGATGGGCACTTGGGCTGTCTCCAAGCTTTAGCTATTACAAACTGTGCCACTATAAACATGGGTGCACATATATCACTGTGGTATGATTCTTTTAATTCTTTGAGGAAGATACTCAGCAGGGGAATAGCTGGGTCAAATGGGACCTCTAGTCCTACTTCTTTGAGGTATCTTCATACTGATTTCCACAGTGGTTGCACCAGTCTGCACTCCCACCAACAATGGAGAAGGGTTCCTTTCTCTCCACACCCCTGCCAGCATTTGTTATTGGTTGATTTCTTGATAGCAGCCATTCTTTCTTGGGTGAGGTGGAATCTCAGTGTTGTTTTCATCTGCATCTCTCAAATGACCAGTGATGTTGAACATTTTTTCATATGTTTATTTGCTGCTTTTACTTCTTTGTCTGAGAAATGTCTCTTCATTTCAGATGCCCATTTTTGAACTTGGTCTTTATATTTGAGTGGTCTGATTTTTTTTCAGTTCTTTATAGATTCTAGATAGTAGTCCTTTGTCTGAGGTACAGCTGCTAAAAATCTGTTCCCAGATTGTAGGTTGTCTCTTAGCTCTGTTGGTGGTTTCTCTTGCAGTGCAAAAGCTTTTTAATAAGATGAGATTCCAGTTGTTGATTCTTTGTGCTAGTTCCTCTGCTACTGAGGTTTTGTTCATAAAGTCTTTTCCTATGCCAATATCTTCAAGAGTTCTACCTATCTTCCAACAAGTTTAGTGTTTCTGTCTTAATATTTAGATCTTTATACACTTTGATCTTAGTTTAGTGCATGGTGATAAGTATGGGTCTAGTTTTAATCTCTGGCAGGTTGAAATCCAGTTTTTCCAACACCATTTATGAAATAGGCTATCTTTCCTCCAATGAGGGTGGTTGGCTCCTTTGTCAAAGATGAGGTGGCTGAGTATGTTTGGAGTTATTTCTGCATCTTCTAATCTGTTCCACTGATCCTCAGGTCTGTTTCTTTGCCAGTACCATGCTGTTTTTATCACAGTAGCTTTGTAGTATAGTTTCAAGTTGGGGATTGTGATACCCCCAGCCATGTCTCTGTTGCTTAGAATTGCTTTTGCTATTGTAAGTCTCTTCTGGTTCCAAATGAATTTTTGAATTGTTTTCTCTAGTTCTGTGAAGTATATTGTTGGAATTTCAATTGGCATTGCATTAAATCTACATAGTAGTTTTGGAAATAAGGCCATTTTCACTATATTGGTTCTTCCTACTCAGGAGCAAGGGATATTTTTCCATTTTCTTATATCCTCTTCAATCTCTTTTTTCAGAGTGCTGTAGTTTTCAATGTAGAAGTCTTTTGCTTCCTTTGTTAGATTGATTCCTAGATATTTCATTTTTTTGGATGCTATTGTAAAAGGAATTGTTTCCCTAATTTCTCTCTCAGTTAGCCTGTTATTTGTGTATAAGAAGGCTATTGTTTTTTGAGTGTTGTCCTTGTATCCAGCTCCTCTACTGTATCTGTCAATTAAGTCTAGAAGTCTTTTGGCAGAGTTTCTTCGGTCTTCTATGTAAAGTATAATATCGTCAGCAAATAATGACAGTTTAACTTCTTCCTTTCCTACCTTTATTCCTTTTACTTCTTTCTCTTTTCTAATTGCTGTGGATAATGTTTCCAGAACTATATTGAACAGGAGTGGTGATAGTGGGCATCCTTGTCTTGTTCCTGATTTTAGCATGAAAGTTTTCAGTTTCTGACCATTTAGTATGATGGTGGCTTGTAGGGAACAGGGAAAGGGGACGTCACTAGAACCTCTGCAGTGAGTCCTAGTCTCCTGTGAGCCACGGCAGCACAAGGCGAATTATAGGAAAGGTAGAAAAATGAGACTGAGAAGAAGCTGAGCTTTGGGTCTGATCAGTGCTGCTCTGGGCGGCAAAGACAAAAGCCCCCAGCTTACCGCACCTTTTATTCAGTACATTGGGAGAAACAAATGTAATTAATGACTTGCAGAGAGTTCAGTACATCCTGCGTAAATAAGATGTAACATTCCAAGAACAAGGAGGAACTGAGTAGATGTTTGTTCCTCCCAGGATGTTTTCAGCTCCCAGGATATTTCTTTTCCTGGAGAATCACAGCATCACCAGATCATTGAGGTCTCAGTTGTGACCGGAGGCCAAAATGGAATTATGTCTCAGAATTCCATAGCTGGGCTGTAGGCAGGAGAACTAGGCTAAATGATTTTTCCCTAAAATTATGTACCATTGCTCCCGACAGCGGCTGTTGGTTTTTCATAGATAGCCTTAATCAGGTTGAGATAAAGACCTTCTAGTCCAATTTTCTGGAGGGTTTTTATCATGAATGGGTGTTGGATTTTGTCAAATGCCTTTTCTGCATCTATCGAGATGATCATATGGCTTTTGTCCTTGACTCTGTTAATATAGTGCATCACATTTATTGATTTATGTATGTTGAACCATCCTTGCATCCCTGGGATTAATCCAACTTGATCAGGGTGTATGATCTTCTTGATGACCCTCTGTATTATGTTTGCCAGTATCTTGTTGCAGGGAGATTGCCCTGTAGTTCTCTTTTGGGTTGGGTCTTTCCCTGGTTTTGGAATCAAAGTAACACTTGCTTCCATGAATGAATTTGGAAGTATTGCTTCCCTTTCAATTTCCTTGATGAGTTTAAAGAGTAATGGCAATAGTTCTTCTTTAAATGTCTTGTAGAATTCAGCAGCGAAGCCATCAGGACCTGGGCTTTTCTTTGTTGGTAAATTTTTTATTACATTTTCAATTTCACTCATTGTTACTGGGGTGTTTAGAATTTCTGTATCTTCTTCATTTAACTTTGGCAATTAATATGTATCTAGGCATCTGTCCATTTCTTCTGTGTTTTCCATTTTATTAGAGTACAGGTTCTCAAAGTAGGTATTGATGATCCTCTAGATTTCGGCTGGGTCTGTTGTGACTTCACTTTTCTCATTCTTAATTGCATGGATTTAAGCCTTTTCTTTCCTTTTTTTGATAAGGTTGGCTAAAGGTTTATAGATTTTATTTATTTTTTCAAAAAACCAGCTCTTTGATTCACTGATTTTTTTGTATCGTTCTCTTAGTCTCTATTGCACTGATTTTTGCTTGGATCTTTATAATTTCCTCTCTTGTATGAGCTTTGGGTTCATTATGCTGTTCTTTTTCTGGGAGCTTGAGGTTCTGCATTAGGTTATTTATTTGAGTTCTGTTTTCCTAATATGGGCATTCACTGCTATGAATTTCCCTCATAGAACTGCTTTCATTGTGTCCCATAGATTCCTGTATGTTGTACTGGCATTATCATTTACTTGTAGAAACTGTCTAATTTCTTCTTTAATTTCCTCTGTGACCTATTGGTTGTTCAGGAGAGTGTTATTCAATTTCCATGTGTTTATGGGGGTTTTCTGGTTTCTTGTGATATTGCTCTCCAATTTTATTGCACTATGGTCTGATAATATACAGGGGGTTAACTTCAATTCTTTCACATTTACTTAGACATGCCCTATGAGGTAGCATGTGGTCTATTTTGGAGAATGACCCGTGTACAGCTGAAAAGAATGTGTATTCTGATTTTGTGGGGTGGAACACTCTGTAAACATCTATTAACTCCATTTGTTCAATAGCTTGGTTCAGTTCTAGAATTTCATTGTTAATTTTTTGTCTAGATGATCTATTTGTGATAGTGGGGTATTGAGGTCCCCCACTACAACTGTATTAGTGCTTATTTGGTTTTTCATGTCCATTATTTGTTTTGTATAGTTGGGGGGCAATTTCTCTCTTCTTAAAAAATTTAATGTATTGAAGCTATCTGTCTTGGGTTTAAACTGAAGCATATCAGATTGAGAATAGCCTTACACTTTTTTGGAACAGGTAGGAAATATACTAGATTGAGGGAACACACCTGCTGTCTGCAAACCTCTCAGCCCTGGAGTACCTCTAAGTGAGCTCAATAAAAACTTCCGCTGTCTGAAGAATGGAATCAGATCAGCATTTGCCAGCTCTGGTGTTTGATGCTGAGGGAACTGGAAGAAATTGAAAAAGCTGGATTCAGGTTATTTTGCATTTTCCAGTGGCATCTTCTAATGAGTCAGCAACGCAGAACACCAGGCTGCTCTCTTGGAGAGATGACCCCATCATCGTCATGCCAATGTGGGCACTGCTATTCCCTTATCTGCAGTTAAAATACTGTACATGGAACAGGCAACAGGCCTGGAGAGCATGAGCCCCAACAAGGAAAAACATTGAGGAAGGAAGGAAGCAGCCTGAAGGGAAAAAGCACATGGTAGAACACAGGAGAGGCCATGGGTGACTGGGCTTGGTTTTCCTTCAGGGGTGCACTCTGTAAGCTGTGGTGCCCAATCAACCCACTCAAACAGGGCCAATGAGTCATCCCACCAAGGAGGACTGCATCACAAATTACAGGGACAATGTCCTCAAGACTGAAATGCAGCCAGTGTGCATCAGGACCATGGGGCTAGTGGTTACAATAGTAAAACACCAGGAACTGGATTACCTTCTCCACCCACTGTCTCAGCTGCCCAGCTCCTCTCCTGTAGACCCTGGAAACCTCCACAACAAACGAAGTGGTGAAGAGCCGGCATCGTAGGAGCTGGTTAGCACCCTGACTCACCACAGTGGGTGATGTCAATGCCCAGGCAGGCTTGCTGGTAAAGTTTTCATATTCTGTTAGACATGCCCATTAGACCACTCAGTCCAATGGAGCCTTCTCAGAACCCCAAGAATACCCCCACAGGGGTAGGCCAGGATGCTGCAGGTCTGTGCCCCACCATCTGCCTCCTGGGGCCTGTCACCTGCACCATATAGTCCCCCAGGGCACCCATGGAAGGACAAAAGACACAAGGCCCTGCAGTCATTCTGGCTTTCAGAGGTTGGATAACCTTCACATACTTGGCAGGTTTATCCTTAAGATTCTTTTACTGCCCCTTTCTTGTCACCAGCTCTCTTTAAGCTTCCTAAATTAATAATGATGAAGCTCTTCAAGCTGTATTGCCAGTCTTTGTTTTTAATTTCCATTCTCTGGGGACTTTTTCTACCCCCTCTGATAACCTTTTTACCAGTCTCTCCTTCATGTTATCCATTCGTCTCATGTATCCACTCTGATAATCATTGATTAGATTAGGAAAAAAAGAAGGCAGAATTAAGAAAAAAATAAGAGGTATTGCTAGGCTGAACATCCAGATTAAGAACAATATGAAATTTTATTTCCCCAGTGAAAGGACTGACAAGAAAGAGAAGGATGACTATCTCTTAAGGATCATGTGAAGCACCCAGCATGTAGCAAAGTGGAGAAAGAACACCTGCCAAGACCAACAAATGAACCAGGACTTGAGCTTGCCTGGAGTTAAGAGGGGAGGGGATGTCCCCTAAAGCAATCAGATCCTCAGAAGTAGATAATTCTCTGCTTTGGCATATGCAGCTATACTTTCTTAATGAGAAAGAGGAAACTATCAGATCTGACAGTCACCCCTCTTTCTCTTCCTCTACCCATGTCCCTTGTATTTCTGGGATGCTGGATTTTCTCACCACACTGCAGGACTCCAGAGCATTCCAAAGCACCATGAGCTGCCCACCTACCACAGAAGACTCTCACTGCACAGCATCAGCCCTAGGTTGGAGCCAGGGCTTCCAGCTGTTAACCTTCCAGCAGAGGAGGGTAGGGCTGCCTGCTAAACAGACAACCAGAAAGTCTTAGAGAAGGGAGGGTGCATTTAAGAATCACTCCGCCATAGGGTCTGGGTTCTCCAATCTAATCAGTTCAAGAAGGACATGCTGAGTACATACTTCCTATGTGTCAGAATCTGAGCTAGGTGAGGCAGTTTTAGAACAGAAGATGATAAGCTTCCCCTCAGGGAATAGCTCCTTATTTGCCACAAGACAGCTAAAGCTAGCCAATCTGTAAAACAGTGACAATTATCAGTATCTTCTGTGACAGACATGGTGCCGTGTTCACCAAATCCACTTCATTTTCTCTCTGAGCACACAACTAGGCAACATTTCCCAGTATGCCCTGTAGCTCCTGGGCAAATGAGCTCCAGTCAATGGGATATGAACAGAGGCTTGAATGCCATTTTCAGACCTGGCCTACAAAACCTTTCCCACAGCTTTCCATGTGCTGTCTCTTATTCAGTAGCCAGATGGATAGAAAGAACCAACAGAGGATCCAGGGACCTCATAGAAATAGAGCTACTAAATAGAATGAAGGATTCCGAGTCTCTCTTAAATACTACAAAGAGCAGAGCCTCCCAGTCAAACACACACACACACACACACACACACACACACACACACACACACACACACTGAACTGTAATATGAACAAGAAATAATCTTATTGTATTAACCCACTGAGATTTGGGGGTTGCTTGTTACAGCAGCTAATGTTACTTACCCTAACTAACAAACTCATGGATTTCATTAACAGATGGAATAAGATAATATGCTTAGAGTGCCTAGTTCAGTTCAGTATCTAGTAGGTTCCAGCATAGTCTTGCTCCTGAAACATAGTAGGTGCTCAGGAATTTTACAGGTTATGAGAAGTGAGGCTTTCTTTCTTCCCTTTCTTAGAGGCCCTGGTGGCAGAATCTTTGCCAACAGGAGCCTTTGTTGCTGATAAGAAAGAAACAGGAATAGGGAAACAATGAAAACACAGTGATTGTCCTAAAGGGAAAGTAAAGTGGCTAGAAAGAAAAGCACATAAGAAAGGGGGAACTCTTAACCAACAATAGTGACTTTGCTAAGGACAATGTTTGTGTCTTCCTGGAATTCATAGGTTGAAATCTTTCCCCTCAGTGGGATTGTAATAGGAAGTGGGGCTTTTGGAGAGCAATTAGGTTGTGACACTGGAGCCTCCAGAAATGGGATTAGTGAATTTATAAGGACAGAGAGCAGACCTCGCTCTCTGCTCTGCTCCATGTAAGGACACAACAGGAAGGTGGCCATGTGCAAACCAGGAAGTGAGCCCTCACCAGACACCAGATCTGCTGGTGCCTTGATCTTAGGCTTCTCAGCTTCTAAGACTGAGAAATAGATGTTCGTTGTTAGAGCTACCTAGTCTGTGCTAAGTATAGGAGCACCTAAAGACAAGACACTATACTACACTTTTTTATCTATCTTCTTTTTCCAGATCTTGTTAAATACTCCCTCAAATCTGCCTGCTTCCTTGAGTCTTCCATCACTCTACCAGTCCTGAGGCTCTCACTGGCGATCAGTTAAGTGTCTCCATATTCTGGCCATTCCTTTCATCTAGAGCAGGATTTCCTCCCTAACCTTTGCTGGGTGCCTAAATCCAGTCACTCTTGGGTCATTTTAAAATACCTACTATGTGAAAAACACTGTACCAAATACATATTAAGGTAAGGAGGATGGGAGTGGTCAGTCCTGGACACAAAGTACTACAATGTAGAAAATATAAAAACAATGACAAAACTAACTTCATGTCAGTCTCCTTTGTATGATCACCTTCTGAAGGCAATCCTAAACACTATCAGCAATGAAGATTCCTCTCTGCTGGGATAATGCGTCCTCCAACTCTTCCTTGTCCTTGGAATGCCACTCACTGGGGACAATTCAAATACAATTTGGTTCCAGCCCTCCTGTCACCCGTAGCCCAGCAGGGGACTGGGACAGCTACATGTCATAAGAGTGTGAGGAGCAACCAATGTAAGTAGAGTGTTTGCCAAAGAAATATTAGTGGAACCTTACTTTGCAGGGCCAGAACTAGGATTCTGTTACTTGAAGAAGAGGGAAGAGCCACCACTGCCCAGGGCCAGGACACTTGCTAGAGGCAGGAGACCACAAACAGCTCCCCGTGGCTGGGGGCAAAGACCCAAAAGGCAAGCAACCACTGGCAGATGATCACACTAGGGGGAAGGCAGAAATCAATTACAGAAGAATATTCATCCCATTGTCAATAAGAAGTCAATGAAGGATTTCTTTTCTTTCTTTGTTATACAACTTTATTGAGATAAAATTCAAATACCCAACAATTTACTCATTTGAAGTGTACAATTCAGTGACTTTTAGTATATTCACAGAATTGTGCATTCATCACCCAAATCCCTTTGGAATCTTTTCATTATCTCAAAAAGAAACCCTGTACCCCTTAGCTGTCACACTCTAATCCTCCTCCTAGGTGTATAAATAGAAGCAGCAAAAGGGTTTTAAATAGAAGACTGAAAAAATTAGAATTCCATTTTTAAAAGAACACTCTCTGATCTACACTCCCACCACTGTCCAAGGTCCAGCATGGCTCCCACAAACACATTAATTCCATCATCCTTGTGATGTGAGTGTGAGGCCCTACCTCGGCCCAGGACCCTCATCCCTCACCATCCGCAGCCACCCAAAAGCTCCCACCCACACACCTAGTCCACCCAGGCCCAGACTCTGCCTTCCTGCTTTGCCAATAAAGACCCAAGGAGAACCTAGGGAGAGGGCTTGACCTCAGGCAAGTTCATACATCTGGGTTCTGTTTCCTGCTGACTGGATCAGGCAGATCTGTCCTCCAAGCATTCTGATGGGGCTGGTTCTCCTATCTGGGGTCAGGTTATTCCAGAACAGAAGGGAGAGGGATGGGTCATTTTATCTGGCTTCGCAGTTGGTACCAGCACCCCCATCCCCAAACTGGGAAGAGTCGGAAAGTCCTGGGGATATGCCAGGCCTTCAGCTTCTCAGGGCTCAGCACTGCAGGCCTTCATGGAAAAGGGGCCCATGCACTGAGATCCAGGCCTACCACAAAGCCTTCCTGCAGAAACTTCAGAGCTCATAGGGCTTTAAAGAACACTTCTGGCTCAAATTTTATGTGCTGTACTGCACTAAAGTAAATGGTGTATTCTTTGGGTATGAATTTTCTCAGGAAAAAAATGAGATAATCAAAAATATTCATGGTAATAACATTTGAGTGGGTGCCATGATCTCTGGCAAAACACTTTAACTTGTTAAATCTTGATTCCCACAGCAATCCTATCATAGGGTAATATTAACAGCTCTAATCTACTGATGAAGGTACCAGACCACAGAGAGATAAGTAGTCAATCACTGCATTTCTCCTTGGATGTCCTAGAGGCAAGTCCAGAACTGAATTTTTGTATCCTTTCCCAATTTTCTCCTGCTCAGTACATGGCAACTCCACTCTTTCAAATGTCCAGGCAGATGCCCTCACTTTCCTCCCACCTGTGATTAATCACAAGTCATGTCATCTTTGTCCTCAAAATACATCCAGAACCCCTAGCTTCTTACCACTCCTAACATGACCACCCTAGTCTAAACCTTCACCACATGTTGTCTGGATCATTACAAGAGACTTCTTACTGCTTCCCCTATTGTCTTTCTCTTTCTCTTTCTCTTTTTCTCTTTCTCTTTCTTCCCCTGCCCTCCCCTCCCCCTCCCCTTTCTCTTCCCCCTTCCTCTCCCTCTCTCTATTTCCTCTTTACAGTAGCTAGAATGATCCTTTGTCAACATAAGTCACATTATATCACTGCCCGCTCAGAATTTCCAGTGGCTTCCCATCTCATTCAAGATAAAATCCAAAGTCTTTAACCTTTCAAAGACCTCCAACATCTCCTCCATTGCCACCCTGTCTGGTCCTCTCCTCCTCTCCGAGGCTCTGCACACTCCCTCATCCCTTCTCTTCCTCAAACATACCAGATGCCTCCTCCTCCCATCCCCTGCCTGGCCTGCCCTCCTTCCATACCCAATGGCTTCCTTTCTTACTTCATTCAGGTCTCTGAACCTTATCAAAAAAGACTTTTTCTGACAAAATAAATTAGCATCTCTCATCCTGTCCCTCTGGCCCCATTTGTTTTGCTCTTTAGTATGCACCTACCCATGACATATTTCATAATACCTATTTATTTTAATGCCTCCTTCCTCCTCCCAAAGGTAAGCTCTATAAAAATAAAAACTGACTACTGTGTTCACTCTTAAATCCCCAGTGCCTAGAAGAGTCCCTGACATCTAACTAATTCCAGAACTCTGGGAGGCTGAGACAAGTTCAATCCCAGCCTGGACAGCTTAGCAACTTACTAAGACCTTGTGTCAAAATAGAAATACATAAAGAAATAAGTAAAATAAAAAGGGAGCTGAGGATGTAGCTCAGTGTGAAGGCTGTGGGTTCAATCCCTAGTACTGGCCCCACCAAAGTCACTCCTCAGATATAGGTGGCCCTCATTCCCGAATCTGTTTTCTGAGATTTCCCTAAACAGTGAATTTTTGGATAACAAGAGCACGTGCTCCACTACATTGAAGGGGAAAATGATGCATTTTCTATGTCACCTATGTTCCTTAATCACATATAACACAATCCACTGTGTGGATTTCTGCATAATAGGCATTTTAAACAGCAATTACCTAATTATCTGACTCTTAATGAAGTCATTAGTGGGTATGGTTGTGCATAGTATGAAATAATGCTAAAAGAATTACATTTTCCTTTTACCTTGAAAGGAACTGTATACTGTAATTTAAATAAACAATAAGATGATTTGTTAATGATAAATAATGAATGAAAATACAATTATCAAAATAAACTTTTAAAAAATGATTATTTACTGAATGAAGAGTTACCAGTGAGAGATGGAAGTCACTGCTACTGACATGATGGTAGGGAGAGATAAATCAAAGTCAACAGGGGAGGAAAGAGCAAAACCATCAGTCCCCAAGGTGTACTCATTTCCCAGCTGGGAAATTTCTTACTCATTAGGAGGCAGTCTTCACTTCTTGGCATTCGAGACTCTGGAAGTGCACGATGACTATGAATCACTGTCAGAAGCCATAAATGAGGTAATGGGATTAAAAAACAACACTCAGAATAGACATCTGTTTTAACTACGTGACTATATAATTTATTATCCACACTGGGATAATTTTGAGAGTGAGAGAAAAATAAATAAAACTATATAATTTTTTAGAGAATGCATTTATGGATTGACAAATTAGTTTGTATAATGGTAAAAAATATACCATGGTATAAAATAGTTCAAGTCATAAATTATTTTCAAAGGTAAAGTCAATTCTAAAAATAAAAAATACAAAGCAAAACTAAAGCAAAAATTTAAAAGCTCATTAATTTCTCTGAATATTTTTAAATAATATAAATGGAATATTATTTTCCTAATCACTTATTCTAATTAGATCTAAAGTCATATCAGTGTCTAATAGCATGTATATGGTATTTTTCCAAAGGATATATCCTGATATGTGTTTTTAAAATTATTTCATAAAATTGAAATCTTTTTCAAAGTTGAATTTTATATTTCATAAATTTGAAATTATTGGCCCCTTCAATTGTCTCTTCTTACTAATTGCTGTATTTTTAATAAAGAAAGTACTCTTCGTACAGGTCCTAAGGCACCTTATAAGCGAAGAACTTACTTTGATAAATGGAAGCTATCCTGTTCTAATTTTTCCTTACTGAGATATGTTAATATTTCATTTCAAATCTTTTTTCTTCACTGGGAGAACTCTTTAAATAAGTATTTGATAAGACAAAATTCATCATACAAATCATTTCTATGATTTTTAAAAATATGTTGCTAAATCTAGATGCTAAAAAGTCAGATCTTCTCAGTTTTATTCTATTGTAGTACATAGAATTTATTCAACTACAAGTAAAACCTCCATCAAAAAATTCTACCTATAAACCAAAAGATTACAAAGCTTAATTATTTAATCTCAAATTTAATTCATTCAATTCTGCCTCTGTTTTATAGATAATTCTGTTTTCAATAATTACATTTTCCAAAAACCTTCAAGAGCTGAAGTCTTTTGGCTCACCATACCTTGAATGCTTGACTACAGATTACCAGCTGATTTTGAACAAATGCAAACAAAATTTAGAAGACTCATTAAAAAAAAACAACCTAAAGGGTCAAAATATATTGCAGTATGCTTGAGTCGATTTCCAAAATAGCTTTCCCAACGTTCAGACATTTCTAAAATCTCAGAGCACACAAAAAAGATTAAAAAGCACATTCTGCCAGGCTGCAGCACTTTTTCAATTCAATACCATCTCTATCACAAATATTTTGTAGTTCTATTTCTCTATAAATAAAAATAGTCATGTCTGTCAACTGTAGCTTCTATTTTGTTGGGAGACTATCTCAGCTTGTTTGGGTACAATTATGAACCATAAGCACACTGCATTTAATTCCAAATACATTTCTGTTCCACAGATTTCTTAATTTAGTAATAACACTATTTTTCCCATTTTGCTGTACTCTGCCAAAATCTATATCTGCAGTTTTTGTTGTTGAATTGTTTTTAAGTGAAGTTATAAATTACAGTGATGTCAGATGCCATATCTTCAACAGAATGAACACCCAGAAGCTTTATTTTTAGTCCATTAAAAGGGTGGGGAAAAAAATCAAACCATTATTTAAATTAACTGGTTTTCTCCTGAAGAAACTGATCTACAATGACATCGTTTAATTACTTGTAAAGAAGTTCGTCTGCTAATGGAGCCATCAATTAATAGCTACCACTTTTCTTTTGTGTACAAGAAAAAATAAAATCAAAATTAAGCAAAATTAACTGAGAAGAATCATTTTACCTAACTACAAAGTCATACTTCCCAGCATGATGAATAAACATATCTGCACATGTTAAAGTATCATCACCAGGCATAATCTCAAAAGAGGAATTTTTGAAATAACTTTTCCATAAAATTTTGTCTTCTGGGTTTACAGGTGGTCACTTATGCTACTCCTGCCTCCCAAATTTACAACAAATATTGACAAGGATTTATGCTAATTTCATATTCATCATCACATTCTTCAGAAAAGATTATTTAGGTCTGAATTTTTCATTAAATATGTGCCTTTTCTTTAGCTGGAAGGGTTTGTTTCTGCTTTGCCAAAAAACATAACAAAGAGGAATAAATAGTGCCACTACACAATAAGGTAAATACAGTCATCCCCTGATATCTGAGGGGGATTGGGTCCAAGACCTCTCACTTACACTAAAATCTGTGGATTCTCAAGTCCACATTATATAAAAGTGGCTTAATGCTTGCACATGAGCTACACATATCCTTCTATATACTTTAAATCATCTCTAGTTGATTTATAATATAAATGCTATGTAAATATATGTTAATATAATATAAATGCTATGTAAATAGCTGTTATACTGTATTTTTAGGGCATAATGACAAAGGGTAAAAAGGTTGTACATGTTTGATCAATTCAGATGTGATTTTTTTTCAAATATTTTCAATCTCAGGTTGGTTGAATCCATAGATGCAGAACCTATGGATACAGAAACCCAACTGTACATGGATTATAGATGTATACTATATAACAGATGAAAAACCACAGAGGAAGCAACTGCAAGAGCATTCTGTCCACACTCCGCATGAGACAGCTCAGCCTCTATTTCCACACATATTTCACATCCTCTAAGCCTAAAGGCAATGACCCCATGTCCTGATAGCTTCAGAATCTCGGACAGCCTGAGGCAGGAGCCACACACCACTGGCATGCTCGCCATGTAGCCAGCAGGGGCAGAAGAACTGATGACTTCTCTCACCAATAACTTAGCTCATAAGTTTACTGTCCCTGGACATAAGAAAAATCTCCTTCTGAGCCTTCCAGAAGGAATCCATCATGCTGACAACCTGTCTAACCTCCAGAACTGTAAGAGAACACATTTTTCTTATTTCAAGGGACCCACTCTGTGGGGCTAATTATGGCAGCCCTGGCTCCTGCAAGGAGCATGTGAACATACTTAAACACAATTGTGCTTTGCATCACACACACATTAAAAAAAAACAAAACAACTTATCTCTGGCTTGGCAAGGTGGCTCATGCAATTTTAAAAACCTTTGGACTATTCTGAAGCTGACCTGACATAGGAACAACTTCAGCTTCTTTTCTTGTGTCACAAAACCCTTTGTCCAGAGGAAGGTAAAGAAGATGGTCTCAGTCATGAGGGGAACAGGATGACTCCTGGTATGTCCCCATTCTATATCCCTCTTCACTAAGATACTCCTTTCCTTTAATATTTCAGTAAATAGCTTTGTCAGGCATCTGTGAATTCATAGCGTGTCCAAGTCATCTTCTCCAAATACCTATCTCTGCTCTGTATTTTCCTTCATTATTTCTTCAGAGCACACTTCATGGAAAACAGTAAAGTGAGGAGGAATTCTCTAAGGTTTGGAAACAACAGACAGAAGGTTGAGACACACTTACCACTGAGTATTAAGCACCATTCTTAAGATGCCCCAGGTGTCTTCCTGCTGCTCTGGACATCTGACCGGACACCTTTCTTCTCACTCTTCTTTCTTTTCATGTTTTACTGTCCAGTTCTCACTTCCCTGTGGATGCACAGAAACTTTCACTGGCCTTCTCACTTCAGTTTCTACCTCTGAAATCTCGCTGTATGACCCTGAATATGTTATTTATGTGCCTCTGTTTCTTCATTGGTAAAATAAGCATAAAATCATTCAGCCATGAAAAGGAGTAAGTAATGATACATGCTATAGCATGGATAAATCTCAAAAACATTAACCTAAATAAAAGAATCCAGACACAGAATGTTATATATTACATGGCTTCATTTATACGAAATGTCCAGAGTAGGTAGACAGGAAGCAGATCGGTGGTGCTGAGGGGTGGGAGAGAGAGGAGAGAAGAGTAACTGTTTAATGAATGTTATAGGTTGAATTCTACTCCTCAAAAAAGATATGTTGAAGTCCTAGACCTACTAACTTGAGAGTGTAACCATATTTGAAAATAGGGCTTTCAGAGATACTCAAGTTAACATGTCATAAGGGGTGTCCCTAATCCAATATGACTGGTGCCTTTATAAAAGAGGGAAATTTGGACACAGAGACAGCCCAGGGAAGACAATGTGTGTGAAGACAGAAGAAGGCCACTGAAGATGGAAGCAGAGGTTGGGGCACTGCAGCTGGAATCCAAGGGTCACCAAGCATTGCTGGCCACACTAGAAACTAAGAAAAGCCAAGAAAAGATGAGACTGACAGTCTTAGAGGGAGCATGGTCCTGCAGAGCCCTTCATTTCAGACTTTTTAGCTGGCAGAACTGGGAGACAATGAGTTTCTGTTACTTCAGGCTGCCCAATTATAGCTCTTGGCACAATAGCCCTAGGAAATAAATACAATGGTTAGGGGGTATCCTTCAGGGGTGATAAAATGTGCTGCAACTAGATAGAGGTAGTGGTCACACAATGTTGTGAATGTATTGAGTTGTTCATTTTAAATGGCTCATTTTATTTTATGGGAATTTCAACTGAATGCATGCACACATATGTACACACACAACACCTACTATAATGTGCTGTTGTGAGCATTCAATAAGGCAATACCAAAAACTTAAAACTCAGTAAGAGTCACATAATGTTCCTATTTTCAGAAGTCTCTTTACAAACTTTCCACCTCTAGCCATCAAAGAAGGAATAACTAATTCCCTTAAACCTATTTTCATACAGAGCATTTTAACTCTCTCCTGCCAAACTATGTGAGCCTGATTGTGAACCATCGCCTTTCACATCAAGTCATCATCCCAGCAGTTTCCTGTCTCTGAAATGAATTACACTTTGTCCCCTGCCGCCAACTCTCTGAAAAAAATTTTAAGAAAACATATTTTGGCCAAATTTGCAAAAATTGCAATTATTTCCATTTCATCCTGTGTATAAAAATGAGCCCAGAGGCTGAAGTATGAGGATTGCAAGTTCATCCCCATCTGGGCAACGTAATGAGACCCTGATTCAAAATAAAAAACAAAAAAGGGCTAAGGATGTAGCCCAGTGTGAAAGCCCTTGAGCTCAATTCTCAGTATCTCAAAAAACAAAAGCAACCCAAAAATAAGAGCCCATTTCACTGTCACCAAAAGACAAACACCTTCAGTTGTTTTTCTTGGGGCTGCAGCACACAAGAAAGGATGATTTCATGTGGCCCCTTCGCACATTCTCCTTGTGTCACTGACTCATCTCTCAAAGCTGTGATCTTGCAGCCAGGAGGGCCAGCTGCCCACATGGAGATTCAGACACCAAACCTGGGGCACTGGGTTCCAGCCAACAGGGTTTACTGTCCTTGACTCCTTTATTACATGAGAAGAAAGCCTGAGTGTCTGGGTTGACAATCTATTAAAATGATCAAAACATAGAACAACTAAAGAGAATTTTAAAAACCCACCAACAAAATTACTCACTTTAAAGGCTTCTTGCTCCCCCCGCCCCCTTCCCCCACACACATCACCACCCAGAAATACAGAATAGAAAGATGGTAGTTGCTCAGGAGTGAGAAACCAGGCTTTGAGAGATTTGATGCTTTGTGCAAGTGGGAAATTGATCATAAGTCGAAAGGGAAGGAAAAATTGTGCCAGGGAACTCGAGCAATGAGAGGTAAAATTCAAGGAGACACGCTAGCCCACAGCAGCCAATTTGAATCAAGCATGCCATAGATTTGGGGTGGGGTTTTATTTCAAAATATATGCTTCAAATTACATCATCCAGAATTACTGCTAATGCCCTACAACTTGCAACATGCTACATCTTCAGGAAGTTCCTTTTTTGGTTATGAATATTTTATTGTGTTTATAGTAGGCACATAGGAGAGAGTATGTGGGAGTGAAATTGTATCACCAAGTTCTTAGCTCTGCATCCAAGTGGCAGCTTCCAGGCTCTGGTTTGAATGATTCTATTACAAGCTAGATATATATTTATGTCTGAGATGCTTTCTTTTTCATAAATACTTTCTCTGGTTTTTCCCTAACCACTTAGGGATCAGTTAACCCCATAATCAAACACTACTGAGTGAGCCATGGAAATAGACAGCTATTTCCCAAACAATATCAAAAGGATGAGAAACACATCAAACATGCAATTCTTATCACAATATTAACAGGTTGCTGGGAAAGAACTTTCCTTTCCTTTCATCTGTTGAGATTATCAGACAAATAGAGGGTACATTTTAGAAAGAAAAGAATAATCCTTCCTATAGGATACACCAAGTGAGAAATTCTATGATTCAAATGAATAATGATGATAATAAAAAAAATAATGATTACAATAATTGTAGCCAACATTTATGGAGCACACAGGCCAGGCCTTATGCTGAGTGGTCTGTATGATTTATCTCACTTAATCCTTCCAACCACCCTGTGTGCGTTAAATGTCATTATCCCTATTTTGCAGATGAAGTAACTGAGACTCACAAAACATTGCCAAGTTCATAAGCTATTAAGTGGAGACAGGACTCTGATTTAGGTTTATCTGATTCCACAACCCCTGTTGTTAATTACAATGCTGCCTGCCAAAATGAAAATTTTCACATGCCCAAGGAGAATACTACCAATTCTCTCCCAGTGGATTCTTACTCTGTCAAAAAAAGGTGATTTTGTTACAGTAAATAATCTGTAGCTTCCATTGTCCCATGGCTGTCAGTGTGGCCGGGTCTGCCTCTCTGGGATGGATAGAAGTCATCTCGTTCTTGCTAAACAAAGTGTACTTGGGATTTGGGATTTTATAAAAAGAAGCCATGAGACAAACAGGTAAATACAGTAATTCTGAAGACAAACAATAAAAATGGAGCCCCTGGATGTATTGGAAGGGAAATATGAGTGCCCTACAGTCAAGATATAATTGCTAGAATGAAAGAGAAGAGAAAGGAGGGAGGAAAAAAATGGGGGAAAGCTAAAAGACCAATTCAAAGCACAAGATAAAGGCAGAGAAAAGTAAATGCTTCTCTTGGATAATTAAAACTGTGGCCTCACAAGATATGAAGTTGGTGAATTATATATTTCTAATCCTTATACCAGAGTGCCATAGGCTAGAGA
Organism: Heterocephalus glaber; assembly: GCF_053883595.1. Taxonomy (NCBI): domain Eukaryota; kingdom Metazoa; phylum Chordata; class Mammalia; order Rodentia; family Bathyergidae; genus Heterocephalus; species Heterocephalus glaber. The sequence continues at coordinate 13,872,439 of NW_028258315.1, forward strand.
CAGCCTCCCAGGTATTAATGAAAAGGCCACAGCATGGTGCCCTAAATTCACTGCAGTGCACCAGAGCTAACAAAATAAGCTCAGAAAACCCAGGAAAATGGCAAAGTCAATTCCTTTGATCAGTTGATTTCTTTTTAATGGCATTTGTTCTCAAGCTGACACCCCTCCCCACACTGCCAGCGCCATCTCACACACACACACACACACACACACACACACACACACACACACACAGATAATTCTTAGAATGTTTTCTTGATCAGGTGCTTTGTCTATGAAAGGTAGTTCATTATTCTTTGGTGAAATTTACAATGATAGCATCTGCCTGTGATGAACCAAGACCTAATGACTTGCCACACTTAGCAGGACAGGAGGAATCCCAGGGCTTAGACCAAAGTGGATGTGCAGCCAGAGACAACAGAATTCACTTCCATTCTGGGCAGCTTTTGCTTTATTCTGCTTCTTCTAAGTGGGTAAAGAGCAGGGACATTAAAGGCCAGTGCTGCTTAACTCCCTGCTACGTGGTTCGGCCTTCTCCTCCTTAGGCAGCATCTTCCAGTCTCCACACACACCTTTTCTGAACCTTCTCACAAGTGTCTAAAGCCCTGCTGGTGGGGTATAAGTTAGTGCCATCCTTGCAGACAGCAATTTGGCAATGTGTATCAAAAATATCAATAATACTCTCTTCTGAGAACCACATAAAAAATGTAATATGCACAAAAGATTTATGCACAAAAATGTTAATTACAGAATCATTTAAAACTGAAAGGAAAACACAGTGCCAAATTATGGGAGAATGTTTGGGTAAATAATAATCTACCCATTCATGTAAGGATATTTTTGTGATTAAAAATGATTATGATATGCTAAGAGTAAAAAATAGCCATAAACTCATTTACAGTATAAACTCTGCCATAGAAAAAAGCCACCCACAGAATGAGGAAGAATGCTGCATGGAGTTATCTCTAGGTGGCAGAATTATGTTTATATGTAAAATAATACCTTTTTCTTAACGATGCTTTTTTTATTGCCCAAATCTTCTGTGACTATGTTTGTGTCTTAAAGGCAGCTAAGAGGAGTAGTTAAAAGTGGTCTCAAGTCAAAAGATCCAGATTTTCATTCCAGACACCAGAATTCACTTAAGAGCTACATGACCTTGGGCAGGTACTTAATAATTCTAAACTGAAGTTCCTGAATACATAAAGGAAGGATAATTTTATGAGATGTAAATGAATGAATATATGTAAGATTTTCAAACAGTAGCACAGAGTAAATACTCTGTAAATAGTACTTTCATATTTATTAACATTATTGGATTGTCTATTTTGTGCAAATGTTAGTCAAGATCTCTGGATATTGGCAATGGCTTCTTTTTCCAAAGGAGGGAAAATGGACATGTAAATAGATATTCACAATTCTATAGGGTAAGTTCTACAGGAAGGTGGGTTATAAAATACTGTGGGAACATACAGAAGAGTCTCTACCATACCAAGAAAAAGAATAATTATTGTCACTTGAATTAGAGTCCCTAAGATAGTTTTGGGTTCAAATGTCACTTCATCTTTATATTTTTAAGTGACTCAGCAAGGAACAAGTATCTACAGAGTAAGTGGCCCCATAGGAAGGAGATGGCAGATACTTGGCATCTCAAGTCCGTAGAGCATCTTGTAATTAGCAGACTGCTCTCATCTGCACCACACCAATTTATTCTCATGGGACACTTATGAAACAAGTGATTTGTCATGAAAGTCTAGAGAGGTAGAGTTGATCAAGGTTACTTGCTAGTAAGGAACAAAATAAGACACAAACCCATGTGCCATGGGAAAGAATGTGATGCTGTACTAGAGACACTACAGAAAGGACTTCTTGTTAGGGGCTATTCATGTGCTATTGTTTGGTTCTTAAGTGTCTCCTAAAGGCTCCTGTGTTAAAGGCTTGGTCATCAGCCTGCGGCAGTATTGGCAGTGGAACTTTTAGGATGTGGGGCGTGGTGGGAGGAGATTAGGTCACTGAGAGCATGCCCTTGAAGGGAATGTTGGGAACCCAGCCCCTTCTGTTCTCTCTCTTTGCTTCCTGGTGCCATGAGGATCTTCCTCTACCATGTGCTCCCACCATGATGTGCTGGCTCACCACAGGCCCAAAGGCAATAGGGCCAAGCAACTATGGACTGAAGGTTTAAAACTGTGAACCAGAATTAAACTTTTCTCTCTGGAAGTTATTATCTCAGTATTTTGTCACATTGATGGGAAGCTGTGACATCCATTCTATGATCTCTACTACTAAAGTCATGTCATTTAATGACAGGGATATGTTCTGAGAAATGCAATGTTAGGTGATTTCATTGTGGTGCAAACATGGAGTATACTTACACAAACTAAGATTGCTATCATGTTAGTAGACAATGTAATCTTCAGGGACCACCATCATATATGCAGTCCATTGTTGACCAATATGCCTTATGCAGTATATGAATATACTTGAGATATAAGGTCATAGGAGGCAGAAGGGGAAACTAAAGAAGACCCAAAAGGAGACTTTGAACCTTCCAAATTTACCTACGAAGTTAGGATCTGACATATGTGCCCTGTAAATACCTCTGATTAACAAGTGAATGTTCCACACCATGATGAGGGCGAAAGGATTTGGTGTCTCAGGGTAAAATGGAGGACAACTAGCAAAGGCCAAATATAAATCACCAGAAAGAAATGGGTTAAACAAGCTACCTCCTTGAGCTCCCTCTCTTCATAGAAATTCTAGAATGAGATACAGACTACTTGTTATTCTAAGAATCATTGTCCCTGTACTTCTCCATGCTTGCTAACTTAATGTGGACTTACATCTATCTGCTCATGGTCTTTGAGTATATCATCCATCCCTAAGAGTTTCTTATGTATACTTACTGAGAAATAGCAGTGTGACCTAAAGAAAACAATGAATTTGGACACTAGTGACCCAACATCAAACTTAAACCAGCTCTTTATTAGTTGTATGATTTAAGTGACTTTAACCTCTGTAAGTCTTAGCTTCTTCCCTTATAATATTGAGATACTAATACCTACTTCTTTAGGTTGTTAGGAAACTAAATGAAACACATTATGTGTTTTGAAACATTCAACAAAATGGTTTGGCTCACAAATATTACAAAGTCTCTTGAATAAAAGAATGCATTCTTGGCAATGTCAACTACATCAGCAGCATCACAGATTAGCTGTATATCAAGAGTTGTCCCTGACTGCTCAGCAACCATGCCAGTCAGCTGAACTATTGCTGAAGTCATCAACAAAGACATTTTCCATTGGAATTGGAACTAACATAAAAGGAAGGTATCCACCTCCCATGGCCTTCACCCAACTGGATGGATTAATCCACTATTTTGAACATCTAGGTCAATAATCTTCATCACTGTCAGAAAATGAAGAGCTGCTATAGAATAAAAATAAATCTCTGCCCAGACCTACATTTCTGTATGGAATCTGGGATGTTATAAATCGCTCTTGATCAACACATTCTTCCATTGCCAAAACAGGCCTTCTTCATACAATAACAGCCAAGCAGACGCTTAGTATTTCACTAACCATAACTTGATGTGGTGATTGTCATGAGTGATGAAATATGATTAGCAAATTACAGCTCTGGTGTTTTATTTTTAAGGGAACATAAAGAAAATGAATGCACTGCGCTATTTTGCATTTTTCAGAAGAATCATTTAAAAAGAGCGGGTAATGGAGAAGGCAAGACTGATGGCAACAAGAAAAAGCACAAATAATGTTGCCACTTCATAGCCTATCAACATAATTCATCTTTTCCTGATATCCTGAAGTGTTGTGCAGTATTACTGTCTGTGGTTAAACAGCTATTATTTACTTCTGGCAACTTTATTTTAGTATAGGATAAACTGACTCTGAATTTTTAAAATTATTTCACATATAAATATATAAAAATGACATGGGATTCTCATAATAAAGTTTCAGACTTTATGAGGTAGGTCATTTATAACAGTATTTCTGGAATTTGAGTAATCCACTAAACTCCTCTTATAGGCATAGGATGTTTCCTTTACAATGAACTGTATTGTGTCAAATTTGAGGGTTCTTGAAGATCCAGTTAGAAATAAAGGTGCCTTGCTACTTACATTGATAACAGTAGTGCTTTGGCATTGCTAACTTTTTTCTGTCTTCAGATCCTAGGCTTATAATTCTTACACCTCTCCCACAGAGTTGGCAGTAAAGCAAAATTCCATACAGTCTGTTTTATTTTCCCAAAGATACCATTATAAAATTAGAGGCACATTCCTACGGAAATAAATTTGGCCCTGAAATGCAATTCTAAAACACACTTAAGAATGCAGCACATGTTTTAAGCACATATTTCAAAAAGTAAAGATGTTGTTTGATAAATAACAACATTCAAATTAGCTATACAAGAAAGAAGGTATTAGACGGGTTTGAATTCAAACTCTACCATGAACCAGACATGAAATTGTGGCTAAGTCATTTACTCTGGCAGAGATAAAATTTTTTTTAAAAATTGGATTAAGAAGGCTTACTATAGAGCATCATTATATAGATTAAAGGACACAGTAAACAGGCAATGGAAGCAAACATCTATAATCTCAGCACTCTGGGAGGCTGAAGCAGGAGGATGACAAGTTTGACCCCAGCCTATTCAACCTAGCAACACCCCGTCTCAAAATTTTAACAAGCTGGCAAGGATAGCTCAGTACAAAGACCCTGGGTTCAATCTCCAGTACCCAAAAAAGGCATAATTATATACTATCTGACTTATGATACAGGTTTAATAAGTATTACTCAAACTGAATGACTGACTAAAAGTGAGCTACAAAAGTAAACTGTGATTACCATCAACTGGCTGTTTGCTACATGAGCGGGTAGCATTGATAACAAACAAAACGGTTTTTAGTTTCTGAATATTTTTAAATGCAAGTCTCAAATCCATACTTTTTAAATCTTTGTTGACTTTTTTCAAATTATAAGACTGGACAAAATCAAATATTTCAGAAAACTGATGCAAATCATGAAAGTTAGTCATAATGATCAAATTCTATAATTTCTGAGTCTGGATTCAAACCCAAGTCCAATTGGGTAACTATTCATCCTCCTTTGCCTAAAATTGTGCTGGTTTATGCCTCTCATTCTGGGATAGTTATTAATAACACCCTTTTACTCTGCCCTTGTTTAGATGATAAATATGTAGCCCTTGTACCACAATCCACCTCTAAAAGAGTATCCACCATAGGTCATTATGTGCAGTGTCCCTCTTCGATAGTAGCTATCCTTTGAAAGTATTATTTGCTTATTTTTCACAACTTATTTTAATGTTCCCTCTTACTTTACAGTTCAAATTTTTGTAGAACCTAACTCCCATATGTGTTAAATTTCCTACTGGAAATCAGACTGCATAGTTTTGTTTAAAATGCATTTTGTATTTCCAAAAATGTATACTGGTGTGTAAAAACAAAACATAAATTAATAGTTAATACTAACTTTTTTAAAGGTCTATAAAAAAAGTAATTTTATTTACATTTTACTCTGTAAATCTCATCCAAGTGAACATACATACAGAATAAATATTAGTCAAACACATGGAATGCAGTAAAATTGTGCTCATTTAGAGCACAACATTTTGGAATTTGCAATCAATTGGTAGGATCTACATTGATATTTATCCTTTCTTAAAAAGTCATTTCTTCATGACAATGAAAATATTTTAAATAAGATTTTAGAGCCCAATGGTGTAAGAAACCAAACAGAATGCTGTAAGAGAGCTAAAAAGGAAAAATAATCTGCTTAGCCCAATACAGCTCATAGCATCAGCTCAAAAGTTGGTTGGTCAACACACAGTTCCGTAATTCAGGCTGTTCCCTGAATTGCAAGGTCGATGAAAATGCATCCAGCTTCCTTCTCCCTTGCACCCCAAATATATTCCCAGCCTATTTTGCAGCCAGTGTGACCAAGTCCAGGCCAAGTCCCCCAAGGCAGGAAGGGGCAGGGCAGTGCACTGGATCTTTTGGGAAGATCCACTTTTATGATATGGAAACAGACTCGGCTGATGTTGGTTGCCTGCACATTTGGAGCTGCAGTGCCATAGTAGAAACATGAGGGACTGGCCAAGGCACTGAGGAGCCTCCACCTCCAATAACACCAGCAGCTAAACCAATATCGGCAGCTGCCTCACTCCAGACTTCTAGCTACGGGAGAAAAATAAGCCTTTATTTGTTTAAGCTACTGTGAGCTGGATTTTCTGTTACTTGGGGCCAAATGCATCACAAATGAACACAAGGGCTTAGCGGGGCCAGGTTCCTCTACGATGTCAGCACCCACACAGGAAAAGCTCAAACAAAACCGTGTCTAGACAGATGGTACCAGGTGCTTTCAAACTGTCAAGTGCATAGGAGGAAGTAAGGAAGCTCAGTGCAAAGCTGACTGCAGAAGGCAGACACACACAGTGCACAGGGTTGGACACTAGCTAAGATCAAGAAACCTTGCAGAGCTAAGCCTACCTAATTTATTTTAATCTGATGTTTTGCATCCTTCTAACAAGTGATGTGGTTTCTTTCCAGCAAGAAAATAGGAATAGTTCCTCCTAAATCCAGTTAGCCTTTTTAAAATATCTTTTCAATTTGGGCTTCACTGTTTTATTTTAATGCAAATATTCTCAGAACAACAAGCAAAGCCATATTCAAATATGAATATCAAACCCATTCCAGATGTAATTTCTAAATTACTAACTGCTATTCCATGGAGTCATGTTCACAAACACAGGCTCTGGCATGGGAATGCCTCATTCCCACTCCTAGTTGGACCACTTACTGACCTGGAATTGAACTTCTGTGTCTTAGTTCTATCACCTGTAAAATAGGGAGAAACAGATAGCTCTCTAATAGAGTAGTCACAATGAAAAAGTGAGATGTACAGAGTTTAAGTCAGGAAATAGTAAGTACTCAATAAATATTAGACATTATTAATGGGTAATTAAAAGTCAGCTCTACTTTTTATATATGATACATATAAACTATGTATGTAGGTATATGTATGTAGGGAAACATGCGTGTACAATAATTTGTGTTTTGCTTTGTAGTCTCAAAACATGGGATGACATTTAAATTTCATTACCCAGGCCTTTGGATGTCCCAAATGTAAACCGAGGCAAGCCCCTAGAGGATAAGATGCCCTGAACCTATCTCGCCTCTATTATTTAAAAAAAAAAAATGTGTCAAAGCTCACTTGGTTTAGATTTGTGTAATGAAACTCTGAAAGTCATTTATTCTTATTTTCATGAAAACTTGAAAGAATATGGATACTTCTTTCAAGTCGTTCTCAGCCTAGCCTTCCCAAGCATCAATTATTAATGTTTTCCTGCACAATCAATTAGCAAACATATGTTTGGGGTTTTGTTTGGTTGGTTTTTGTCCTTTACATTTTCTTGACTGGTGAAACTATTGTATCCTGCTATTGTTTGGATCTTAAATATCCTCCACAGGGCCATGTGTTAAAGGCTTGGTCCTCAGCCTGTGGTACTGCTGGAAGGGGGTGGAACCTTTAGGTGGTGGGGCCTATGGGAGGTCTTAGGTCATTGGAGGTGTAGCCTCACAGAGGACAATGGGACCCAGCCTTTTCCTCTTCCCTCTCTCTTTGGTTCCCAGTGATGAAGTGACTGGACTTCCTCTCCCATGCACTCCTGCCATGATGAGCTGCCTCACCACAGGCCCAAGAGCAGCAGGGCAACCAATCATGCCTGATCAACCAATCAACCAATCAACTTCCAATATAATGAGATGAAATACATCTTTCTTCTTTTTAAGTTTATTATCTCAGGTAATTTGTTACAGTAATAGAAAGCTAACACATAGCTTTGTCTTTCTCACAATATTCATTGAACTGCTCATTTGTACCTCTTAGTCACTTGTTGTTTTAGATATCTTATATACCAGTTCCTTGTGCTTCAGCTCATCTAAAAACAATGCATTGACCAAATGGGCTAACTTGTCTTCCCATTTTTTTCTTTTTGAAACAGCCAACACCTCTCCTTTTCCCCTCCCAATCAATACACCATTTGGGCACCCCCTCCTCCAGGGTTTAGGCTTCTATTCTGTTCTGTCTGCCCAGTGCTTTTGGTGCACCCTGCCATTTAGAATCCTGAATGCTTCTGCATGATTGCTATCTTTCAAATTGCATTCCCTGCTGCAGCTGCCACTCCTTCTCAGCCATGGTCAGTGTCAGGTCTAAAAGACCTGTCCCCTTGCTGGCTTCCCTATCTCCCACATTAAAAAGTTGTCATCGTCACATTTCACTTGTCAGCAACATGATGCATGAATCAGATATTTCCTTTTACTCTTTCATCTTGGCAGCACATAAGAATTAGTGTCTAATGACACAGAGGCAAAAAGTTAATGGAAATTTAATTGAAAAAACTACAATCCCAGCAGGAATTGAACCTGGTGGCCTTAACAGGAAGGAGATATTTCATCCACAAGGCTTTGGAGTTTGGTTTAACATACTTGGATATAGATAGGTATCACTTTAGTAAACAGATAATTCCTAGACTTTCCCAGTATTACTTTGGGTCAACAAAATGAAGAAAAGAGTGGATTCCAATTTAAATGTCAGGACTATCTACTGTAAGGATTCTAAGCAGGGGAGTTTTAATGAAAACAGGATTTAATTTCCTGTAAATGTTTGAGTTCTTCAACCTAATATATAGAAATGATGAATATTTATACATATGAAATGCATCTTCCTTTTAGAACAGCATTTAGTCAGTCATACCCAAAGGGACTCCAGGAAATTTTTTTTCAGGGATTATGAGTCATATCTTAGATTTTTCTAGAGGAAATGACATTATCTGAACATTTTTGTGCTTCCTTTCTCCATATTTTTCTCCAGGAGCTTAAATTACATTTTTTTAAATGGGCAAGGTATTCAGTTTTGATGATTCGACATAATAGAAGCCTGCCGGAATTTAAGCCATTGGGCTATTATGATGTAGTTTTGTGTTTAATTAATTAAGATTAATCAACAGTGTTTTAAATCAAGATTAACCTAGAACCTTCACCCAATCAACAATACTTAAGTAAGGTTTCCTGAGTGACACAGGAGCATTTCAGGACACAGGAGCATTTCAGGACACAGGAGCATTTCAGAACACAGAGAGGCTAAGAGTAGTATATGGCCTTAGCCCTGAATTTACTGTCTGCATTTTAGAGCATGTTGGTATTTCCTTGTGCTAATTAAATGGCTATATGCATTACAATATGTAATTGTGACTAAATTAATCCTCAAATCATTGAAAAAATGCTAAAAGATTTACAGAAAGAAACCACATGTTGAAAATATTGCAAAATATTAAAACCCAAGTAAACAATGGGGAATTGATAGCTAAGTACCTACTGTGACCTGGATATTAACTAGTGATGGCATAAAATCATCTTGATTAGGAAGACTTCAAAAGACAAGTACACAGAACTTGAATGCAACTGTCCACTGTGTTTCTATGTTAAAGCCATATAGGTAGCCAATCCAGGACTCGCAGACTGTTACTAAATTCAACAATAAATATTTAAAAGCCTCCATTTTGGGAAGAGCAAAAATGGTTTCTTAACTATTAATAAATAAATATAGTATTGTGTTTCTAAAATATTTTTATTTTATCTTTACTTCATTATATTGAGAGATGCTAAAAATTGCATTAATGGAGATGTTGGATCAAAAAATTTCTAGACCTCTGCTCTAGTGAGAATGTGGAAGTAATAATTTTTTTATACATCTAGGTCTTTTCGTTTTTCCTAATTATTATTTTTAATAGCATATGTTATTCATAGCAAATGTAAGGTAAATCCCTTGCTTTGGCTTAGTGGTTAACAGTCCACAAAGAATCAGGCAAACCTGGATGGAATCTTTCCCAGTATTACTTTGGTCAACAAAATGAAGAAAAGAATGGATTCCAGTTTAAATGTCAGGGCTATCTACTGTAAGGATTCTGAGCAGGGGAGTTTTAATGAAAATAGGATTTAATTTCCTGTAAATGTTTGAGTTCTTCAACCTAATAAATAGAAGGAAGGACCAAAGGACAAGACTCCCAAATATAGGCTGGAACATGAATGAGCATTAGCCAGGGTGTGGTGAAAACAAATAAACAACAGCAACAACAAACAGTCCACATCAGGTAGTTCAACTGAGATAAATGAATATGGGGATCCTGGCACAAAGGTATCAAAAGAGCTAAAAAAAAAACTGATAAGGATGTGAGGTCATGCATATGTTAATTAGCTTGATTTAGTTCGCCACAGTACCTATATCAAAACATCAGGTTGTAGACCATAAATTCATACAAATTTTAGTTGTAAAAATCTAAATGGAATTGTAAGCTAATTCAGAGATTAGCAATGGCAGGAAGCCACCACCCCTTAGCTACTCTCAAATACATTGTCCCAAGCAGAAAACTAGAGGGAGAAGCACCTTGGCCTCTTCCTTTTCCCTACATCTGATGACTCTCATTGGCCAAACATAGCTATAAAACACTTGGCAGGATCATCTGGGAATGTGGTCTATTGGGGTCCATGCCATGCAATATAAAACAGAGCAGGGAGAAATGGATCTGGGAGCAAATAAGCACTAACCAACCAGATGGTCTTGGAGCAAGATTCTGAGATGATTTTTTCCCAAGTGGGCTTTCTCCTGATGTGTGATTTTCTTTGAAGTTCCTAACTGCAGTTGTTATAAAGCAATGATGGCGAAGCTTTTAGAGCTTTCAATGATGCAAACAGCCCACTGTGGCACATGTACCATAGGTTCGCCACCACTGCTATTAAGTATTTATGCTGTGGGGAAACTAAGAGGAAATCTGGTCTTATAAAATGGGGGTGAGAAGGAAAGACCCTGTTATATAAAACTCAGTTGTGGAGGTTTGAGATTCTTCCTTAGATGCTTTTAACATGTGTTATACTTGCTTATAACTAGTGCTGTCCTGGTGCAGTGCATCCCAGACTACAGCACTAATAAGCCCTGTTTTTCCAAAAGAAGATTGATCTCATTGGCTTAAACAATTTAGCACTTCACTGTAAAGCATTAATTCAGCATTAAAAATCAATCCATATTCCAATGATAGTTTGATTTTTCCAACAAATGCACAAAGCCCATCAGTGTGTTTTCCTGCTAATGAGCACTAAAAAACAATAAACATCCCTTTTCCTTTCCTTTTTCCTTTTGTTTATTTCACAGTGACATTCATGGACTCACAACCCTCATGGGTAAAACATACAGTAAAATGATGGCACAAGTATATTGGACTTACTTTCAAATGTATTCACCAGGGGAAAAGAGAGAGAAAGAGAAAAAAGAGGGCTCACAGAGTGTGGGTAAGAAGCTAAAAAAACAAAAGGAAATTTTTCCATTTATGTGGGCAATTCTACCAACCATTTCACTCAGCAAGCAAATGGCCTGCCTGGAGTGAGAAGGAGATGGGAGGTAAGAATCCACTCTGCCCTGAATCAGTCTCCACTCTTATTATGTCTTTGAGTCTCTTGGCAAAATGCTAATGTCCAAAGATATGGCACTGTAAAATTAAATATTACTTACATGGTCTTTTTAGCTACATATATATTATTGTATATACCAATAACTCTGCATGCTATGTAAGCCATGTGTGCTGCATGAAATGGACAAATTAAGACTTTTCAAGGGTAGAATTTAAAAATATAATAGATTCTCACCTTCCATGTTGACATTAGAACAAAATCCTCCCATACGGCTTCATTCCACTGCATCTACACTAGGACTGAAGATTCATTCAACTGCGAGGTTGGCAATGCTGCAGAAACAGGAAAAAAAGAATTTTCACATTTCACTGAAATGAGAACAGCTAAAGATGACTGCGATTCAGGATCTACCCCATAAGCTCTTTATCTTCCTTGAATAACCTCAGAATACCCAGGTACTGCTTTGGTATTCACCACAAGACTAAACCAGCCACAGTTGTCCTGCCTTATCCTCGGGGATATGTTGCAAGACCCCAGTGGATGCCTGAATCCATGAGTAGTACCAAAACCTACATACACTGTTTTTCTTTATACATACCCACCTATAGTAAGGTTTCACTTATATTTTAGGTATAATCAGAGATCAATAACAATAATTAATAATGAAGTACATTATCCTAATATACAGTAATAAAAGTTACATGACTGACTTTGTTCTCTCTCAAAATATCTTACTGTACTTTCAGCTTTCCACTTAATGGAAGCACTTTCAACTTCTCCTTGGTGTGTCCACATTGCCAGCAGGCTGTTATTAAGTAAAACAAGGTCTAACTGAAGGCAAGCACTGTGATCTGATAATTCAGACAGCTACTAATGATGAACAGCCAAGTAAGTACAGAGCACAGTGATGCTGGGAAAAGGCAAGTTCATCTCTAAGCAGGATGCAGCAGAATGGCTCAAGATTTTATAATGCTACTCAAACAGAAGTTAAAATTTAAGAACTGTTTATTTCTACAATTTTCCATTTAATCTTTTCTGACCTTAATTGACTATAGGTAACTGAAACCATAGACAAGGGAAACCACTCTACTTCCTTTTCTGTGCTATCCCTCTCATAAAGTAGGAGCATGATATATGCCTCTTTCTTCTCTTCACAAAGAATATACAGAGATTAGTCTCAATTACTGGGTAATCAATTCTTCAATGCTGAATTCTCTAGAGAATGCAAGAAGACAGCCAAATTCTTGACTGCAATAACCATCCTGGGTCTGTTCACCTCAAAGATGGCCAACTATGAGGTGTTGGGACAAGTACAAAAGTGTTAATGTCACTTTGAACAACAACAACAACAAAAACCACATCAAAGTGAGAGACTAATCTAATTCAATGTATCAAGAGAACATTTTCCCAACCTTAATTGAAATTTTAAAAGCTTCATCAGATCAGCTTCAGTTTTCTAATTTCAACTACATAATACACCCAGAATACATAAACAGTCAACCAAATAAACCTAGAAAATCATATATGAGCTCCTCCCATCTGAAAAGTTGCCATCAGTTACAAGTTTTATTGCATGGACTCTTTCCTAAACTTCCCACCCCTGTGGTGTTCCACAGCACCGGTCTCTCTAACATGCCAGGTCAGTGCTGAGAAGGAACTTAAACCACAAAGGACCAAAAAGCAAATATTTTTGCCCAAAGCTAATGTAGCAAATTACATGCAAGATCTGAATTCCAAGAACCTTTTAAATGGCTCAAGTCTACACAAACACACTGCATCCAGTTTGCCAAGACTTTTTAAAAACTAAATTAAATTTGAATCAAGAATCACTGAGGGATTTATAGAACCAGTTAAAAGATGAAGGTTCTGTCTCAGTAGGATCCCTGGCTTCTCTGGTCCTCTAGGTCAGTACTTTCTCCCAGTGGATATCTGTTTGCCTGTCTACGAAGCCACCCTGTCCCCTGAGCCCATAGGAACAGAGAGAGCATAGCCAGGGCACTCAGAGCTCCATGCATAGAGAAGTGTCTATGCATGATCTAAAAGTCACCCGTAATATCTCCTGGCAAGTCATCAGGTACCCTGATTGGGCCACCCTGTATGACTGTAGTCCATAAACTATAACAGGTCACAAGAAGGAGCTGAAGCCAAGCCCTCTTTCTGCCTTGAGTTGGCTGCACCCACTGAAGGAAGCTGCCTCTTCTTCACGCAATGGTGCTGCCTCCCTTGCTGAGCAGAAAGTTCATGAGTTCAGAGCTGGAGCTGTTTTCTAATGCCCTTATAGATGCCCAGTAGTTGTCTGATTCCCAACTAAGAGTGGAACAACTATCCAAGGGAAGCATCTGCAACAGCTGCTTTGGAGGAAGTCACAGCCTGGATGAGCATTTGTGGTCAGGCAGCTGGAAACAGGCAGGCAAACTGGATTGCGGGCCGCCTTTGCACCACCGCTACTTTATCTAGCATTGGACCAGATTCTCCACTTCGTGCTCCTTCACTGGTGGCTACAATCCTGAGACCAAGTGCAGATGAAACCGAAGAAGCTCATTTATAGAAAATAAGTGCAGTAGGGAAACCAGCCATGGCACTGTTGCATAAGGAAGCTTGGAGTTAATTGAAAGCATCTGGCTTTATTTTTGCTCACACACTCAGTTGGACACCAGACAGCAGTGGTGGTTATTTTTTGAGCACTTGGGGGAAAATATATTTTTTAAGTCGATGTGTGCCATCAGTTCAGCATCATTTTCATTTCTGACTTTCTTTATGCTTTGACTTCAAACTGAATTTCAACTAGATGTTTTCATCCCCATCTATCAGTAAGTAGGGACACGAGTTACTGTCAGTGATTGATCACACACTTTCATGGATCCTATGGCTACAAATGTCACCTTGAAAAACCAAGCTAATAGACTATCCTCCAGTGCCTGAGAAGATCAACAGGAAGCTGGTTACCAAGAAAAGGCTCTGTGACCTACCCAGATTCAAGAGCAGAAAACCAATGAGAGAATCTCAAGGCACACAAAACATGCTGGCCAGACAGAAATAGGCATGGAAACAAACATTTGGAGCTATCAACCACCTTTTTTTTTTTCCTTTTAATTCTGAAGGTTTCTAAGAAAGGGAGGAGGAAGAGGATTAAAAGGCAGAGACAAAGGGTGTTCCCACTCCCCAACACAAACTGTTACTAGGAAATTAACATTCAGAATTATACCTCTGACACTGAGTCATTTTTGTTACCTCTATTCTTTTCTAAACTTTCCTAATTTTCTACATAAATGAATAGTTGCTAGTAAACAGGGAGAAGGGAAAAGTATCCTTCATTCTCTAAATTTATTTGATGCCAAAATTTTGATAGTGTTTAGACAGTGGGTTTGGCGAGAAAGAGATCTACTAGGTTCTCGACTTTCAGTAAAGAAGAATAGAGATTTCTGAGAGTAATGGATTTATTTAAATCAATTTGGCTCCCACATTCTGTGAGAAAAGATTGGATACAAAAAGCCAAACAGCAAGAGATGCTTACACTGAACTTCTAATAAACAATGCTTTCTCTTTTCTGCATATAAGCACCAAAATGATACCCCACCTCCATGGGCGATTTTACAAAGTCTATGTGTGGCAAAGTTTTATACCACAGTGCTTCTCTAAGATAAAACATTATATTCATTTTGGTTCCTGCCTTTTTTGTTTGTTTGTTTCTTGAGACAGGGTCTCCCTACATATTTCAGGTTGAACTTGAACTTACTATACAGCCCAGGCTGGTCTCAAACTCATGGCATCCTTGTGCCTCAGCTCCCAATTGCTGGTTACAAGTGTGCACCACCACACCCAACTTGTCATTTTGGTTGCTTCTTAGAGTCAGAAATTTCCGGGACTCTTCATAGAAGCAAAGAAATTGAAGACAGCACAGATAAGGCAGATTTCCTTGTTGAGGGTGTAACCAGTGGAAGGGCACTTGCCTGACATGCATGAGGACATAGGTTCGATCCTCCAAACTGTTGAAATAAATATTTTTAAAATGGATCACAGTGAGATTATTCACTTTATCGATATAAGCCAATTGTCTAAAAGTACTATTTTTAAAAGATAGTTTCCCTTGTCAAATTTACACAATAAAAATGCTTAACTTAGGATCAATTTTTAATGTTAATTTGTGTCCTCCCAACTACTCTGTCAATGAGGAGAGGATCTGAGATCTGCAGACAGAAAGTGTCAGGCAAATTTGAAGCATGAGCTCTTGGCTTCAGCCCTCCCGGTCTTCACTTGTGCTTTAGACAAATTAAATTAGAGAAAACAAAGTCCTGAGCAAACCATGACACCCTATGCCAAGGAAAAAGAATTCATCAAGACCCTAGGTACTTGAACTTCATTCTATATAATATTAAAGAAGAAATGTCATAGTTGTCAAATGAGCACAGTGTTACTAATATACCTCAAGAAAAGATGGAATCAGAGAAGCAAAATTGTTTTATATAAAAAGTGAAAGGTGAGATGGAACCTTTTGGAGAATTTTTCTTTCCTTCCTTTAATATCTTCTAAATATATCTGAACTTATTTCCTGCCTGGACTTAAGTTTCCCTGATAGATTCCACCTGTGTGAGTTGGTCTGGAAACAAAACTTGGGGATCACATGGCTTTGACCCATACCTGGGACTCATGGGGCTCCTCAATTTTCTACAACACCAACTCATCATCCACTCTCAGGCCCCTGATTAGCGCTCCTGCTTCTCTCCCAGTCAAAGGCCACATTGGTCAGCGCACAGCCACCCCTGACTCAGTCCACGTGGGAGGAAACTGTCATCAAGGCCGGTGAGACTCTAGGTGGAAAGATCCCAACTGGCCTCAAAAGGCAGCTGGGTCCAACTCATGGGGCTAATTCCTTCTCTTACTGTGCTTAAAAGTGGCATAAGGGCCGGGATTTAGCTCAGTGGCACCGCTCCTGCCTCGAAAGCACAAGGTCCCTAGTTCAATCCCCAGTACCAAAAAAAAAATTGGCATAATTGGAACTTACAGAAAATACCAGTTCACTGCAGTCCAACAGAACTCAACACTCCACACTCCTAACCACAAATCTAAACCAACATATTTACTATATAAGTGAAGGATGAGGAAGAGAGGGAAGGCATGTAGGAGAAAAGGGAACAAGGCTGGGCACTGGGCAATACCTCACACCGAAACACATAAACTCTTCTGAAATTCTAATTTGAATAACAGTAGTCACTGTTTGTGGAAACCTAATACTCAGCTTCACAACAGTTCCACCAGGAAGGTGTTGCTAGTCTCATTTTACAGGTGAAAAAATTAAGGGTTAATGGTCAGCCAATTTGCCCAAGATCTCACAATTAGAAAATGATGGAGCTTGGGCTCCAAACTTGTATTATCCCTGTTCTTTCAACCTCTATAAAACCTATCCAAATATTAACCAAAGGTAAGGTTGGACAGAGAATAATGAGAATCCAAAGAATGCTGGGGAATGTTTTGTTCTAAAATGTTCTGGGTTTGTTATCACCATCCTGTTATCCATGCTACTGTTAACAACGGTAGCTTCCACAATGTAGAGAGGTATCAAAGTAACCACTTAATGTTATGTTAGCCAACATGGTCTCCCCAGGACTTCAGCACCACAAGATGGGCTCTGTCCCCAACAATGATCTACTACCCAGCAGCCTCTCTCCCCATCCCCTCAATCTTATATTCAGTTATACAAACCCTGATTTCAACAGAACCAGACTTATCCTTCATGGCCCTCCTTTTTAGTCAGCTCCATCTATTCCCAATCCTGACCTCTTGAATCCCAAAACATAAGCAAGGAAGGAAGCATCCTCAACCTTCAGACCTGGCCTACCACAGGCTCACAGCATCCAAATGCAAGTTGGCCCTAGAAAGTGCTCAGTACCCTGGTATTTGTTCCTCAACCTTTCCCTGAGTCCCTTCCCCAGCATTAACAGTCACAGGTCTTCTCATCTTATCTTTAGACACCAAAGCTGGCCTGACACCCATCGCCTTTTTCAGCAAAAAGCTGGAGATTTTCTAGAGTAAGCTTTACCTCAAGGTCCCCTTCACCTACCATGCATCCCCTCTTTTTCCCTCTCCCCCTTGTTCATACCCATCCTAAGACTTATTTCCCCCCAGGGCTCCTTTCCAAAGCCAGCCCTGGCGTTTCCTTCATCCTCTGAGGTCCTGAAAAACATTCATTTGTATCTTTTATTTGGCTTTTAACGTCCATTGCCAGGTATTCTCTATCCATTTTCTTTTGAATCTTTTTCAGTATTTTAAATTGCACAAAAACAGTCTGGCTTATCTCTTTTTATGCACATATCCAGTCTACTCAACCAGATTGGGTGTCCTCCAAGGCTCTGTCCTTTCCCATCTGCTCATCTCACTTTCTAATGACTCCTTTGGAGCAATTTCATCCATTGCATAACACTGTGCGTGCTATGTTTAGTCTTGCTACAAAACTCTTTTAGGAGCCAGTGGCCTTACAGTTCTTTCCCTTTCTCCTTACTGATCCAAGTGTCACTCTTTTGTCAAGGCTACCTGAATTCCAATGACGTCTTCCAAATTCCAATGAGGTCTTCTAAAGAACACATAGGTCAACAATTTTATGTATTCATTCATGTATAGACAGGAGAATTTCTATAGCACTCAAATCTATACAAACATTTTAATGCTCATGTATATTCGTGTGCTTCTGAGTATGTACCTCCTATTTCTCTAAATACAGTGGGAGTTTCCTGAGGGCAATGGCCAAGTCTTCAGTGTTGTATTCCCCTAGTAGAGTGCTAGGTATTCTGAGGGTGCTTTCTCATTACCTGCTATCTGCATGCATTCTATGTTTTAAGAGTTAAAGCATAATTCAAATTTTTAGTTTCACATACAGCACAGTAAACTAAGGTCGCAGTATCTCTAAACTAGGCAAATTCTAGAGCCAAAAATGAGCAACACCTAAACCTTTGGAGCACAGATTTTATGTGCTTAAGAATCTCCTTTCACAAGGTACCAAGTTAAATGAAAGTGCAGACAGCTCCCAACTTCACGGGGTTGTCTTGTTTCATTGAGAACAGAAACACAACACTTTCAAAGAGCTTACATGGACCAAGAATTCAGCCCTCATTTTCCTAAGTGGAAAGTTGCATGTGGCCAAGCAAAGCTGACCTGATGAAAGCCAGTATGTTCAGCTTCCTTTCAAGTCAGCAGCCATAACTGCCACAAGCATTTAACATGGCACCAATCACACTTGTGTTCTGGGGCCAAGACTATTGGCCAGCTCAGCACCTTCTGAAACCCACGTGGCTGAAATCCAGGGCAAACAAGACTAAATAGATGAATCACAGCAAGGAGAACCTAGTAGCTACCAGTGTAACCCAGGGAGCTTACCCTCAGTCCATCACGGCAACGTGTAACCTGTAATGTGCTGGATTTAGTCAATTCAGCCTTCAACCCTAGGAAGTTAGGTCTCCAGCCATTGCTAACATAAGAAATATTCTCTTGTCCCTTCCTGGTCTGAACATTACGTTAATTCTCCTGGATAAGAAAACTAGGCCTCAGCTTAGAAGTGAGGTTTGGAAACCCACATAACAGACCCACCCTCACAGATGCAGTCTCCACAGAGATGAATACACAAAGCCAACAACTGCATCCCCTCAAGCTCTGCCATTATAAACCAAGCTCACAGAAACAGGACACATCTTAGGATATTCTATGAAGTTCTCAGGGGAGTATTCTAATAAGACCAATTTGTCAATTCAAAGTCTATCATAGTGGAAACTGAAGGTAAAGTTCAGATGCCACAGATTCAGCAGTATCTAAATTTTGTTACAGGTCTTTTCAGGTCTAGCAATTTGGAGAAAGACATTATTCATTCTTTAAAAATATGGGGGTTGACACTACCAATCCTGATACCTCTCATACAGTGGTATAAAAAGCACCTTTAGTCACTTGCCTAGGAGGCCAGCATCCACTTTAGAATCCTCTATATAGCATCAGACCTTGGCCTGGAGCAATCATACACCTGAGAGTTCAGAGCTTCAATCTGTTCATTTACTCAACAAATATTTATTATGTGCCAGTCACCATTATAAAGTCTAGGATATAGTGATCACAAAAATCACAAAAGTAGGGCAAGTAACCACTCTGGGAGTCTATATTCTAGTTAGGGGGGAGAAGCAATTAACAAATAAACAAATATATTCTCAGATAGTGCTTAAATTTGGATCTTGAATGTTCTTCAAAGACTATTCTCCCAGCCTGTGGTGCTACTGGGAGGTAGCACCTTTAGGACATGAGGGCTGGTAATAGAAAGAAGTTAGGTCAATAGGATGTGCCCTTGAAGGAGCTATTAGGCACTTCCTCTTCCTCTCTCTTTGCTTCACATTTGACAGGAAGTAAACAGCTCCTGTTGCCATACACTCTTGCCCTTATTAGCTACCTCTCCACAGGTCCAAAAGCAACAAGACCAAGCAAACATGGACTGAGACCTCTAAAACTATGAGTCAAAATAAACCTTTCCTCTTTATAAGATGATTATCTCAGGTAGTTTATTATAGTAACTGAAACTTAACTAAAGTGATGATGGGTTCTATGGAAAATAAAGCAGACTAAGAAGGCTAAGAATCGTTGGGAGGCAGAGGAGGTATAGATTATGTAGGGTTCGGGGAAGATCTCACAGAAGGTTGCAGGGAGACCCAGTGGAGCAGAGGGACCCAAATGGAAGCCTGCACAGCTGTGGGATAGTTTTTACAGGCAAAGGAATCAGAAGAAGTGAAGGCTCTTGTCAGGAAAGGGGTTGGTGTGTTTACAGAATAGCAAGGCACCAGAAGGGCCAGAAAAGAATGAGCAAGAGGAAGAATGAAGGGGGTCAAATATGAGAGGTGGCGGGAAGCCAGGTCATGTATGACCTTAAGGACTTTGGCTTTGACTCAGCCCATCAGACAGGGCCCAGTCAAGACAGAGCAGCCACACCAGTTATTTCAACAGTGCTAATTTAATACAAAGAATTATTACTTAGGAATGAAGTCCCCAACCAGGACATAAAAACAAAAAGAGAATTCTAAAATGTCTCAGAGACAACAAACATAGGATGTTGCCTCTGCCCTCAGGGCTGAGGAAACAAGGAGACAATGTTAGAATTTGGAAGCTCAGAAGAGGCTCCTAGAGATCTGCACCCCAGACCTCTAAGAGGGGGCAATGGTAGCTGGTCCAGTGTCCCTGAAGAGGCATGGAAAGGCTGGTTCTAGTGTGGGAAAAACTCCAAAGTGAACTGAACTGCTGTTTCACAGAAGATATGTCCCTGCCAGGTTGAGGGAGTGGGGCTGGTTGCTGCTCATAGGAGCTGCAGGCCAACAGGAAATCCTTAGGAAATAAGGGAGGGAGGAGCAAGGCCTCCTCTGTCCTCCAGCAGCACAGTCTCCCTCCAGCACCCTCTATTGGTCAAGCCCAACAGGAGTCCTGCTGACTAAGGAGAAATGGAGTTTTCCAGGGACCAGCCCCAGAAACATAAAATCCAGTATGGAAGGATGGATTTGGACTGGAGAGGCAATATCTTTATAATAACACCCTTTGCATGAGAAAAGAAGTCTCCAAAGAATTTCAAACAAGGGAGTGACAAAAGCTGACTCCCTCTGATGGCTCTGGGGAGGGTGACAGTAAGAGGTGGCTGGATTCTGGATGTAAGTCCTGTTGGGTTTGTAGATGACTTGCATTCAAGCTGTGAAAGGAAGAGAGAAGTCAGGGATGACTTCCACACTTTGGCCTGAGTAAATGAATATAGACACCTGACTGAGAAGGGGACCTGAGGGAAGAACACACATAGTAAGGGAAAGAGTGATTTGGGGCTCTGACCCGTTGGGGTTAAGTTTGAGGGACTTTCTACCAAGTCAGGTGACAATGCTGGCAAGCAGTTGTATACCCAAGCCTGAGGAGGGTCTGGGTTGGAGATGGACACTGGAAACTCAGCCATCATGCAGGTGGATTTTAAAGCCACATGACTGGATGTGGTCACCAGTGTTGTGTTACATGGCTCAGTAGCACAATGGCTAGGAATAAGATCTGGAGTCAGAATGATGTGGATTTGAATCCCAATTGTACCAGGACTGGATTCACCCAGGTAGTGCCTTCCTACTCGAAGCCTGGATTCTCTCATCTGTAACATGGGGAAAATAATAATACCAATTATACTAATCCTATGTGAGGATAAAATATATTCAGGCAAGGAAAGCCCTTACACCAGTGCTTAACAAGAGTTCTTTTAAAATGGTTCTTTAACTAGAGTTGAGGATGTAGCTCAGTGGTAGAGCATTTTCCTCACATGCGCAAAGCCCTGGATTTGGTCCGCAGCAAGAAGCCAAGAAATAAAAGAAAAATATATTTATAAGGAAGGAAGGAGAAAAAGGAAGAAGGAAAATATTTGCATATTGTTATTATTACTAATCAAAGATAACCAGAGCCAGAAACCTGAACTCAGGTTGTAAAGACCCAAAAGCAAAGAGAACTGAATTATACTAAAATGGCAACTTATTCATTGCAAGAGTAGCTACACTCTGGCATCTTATATGAAATAGGTTTATAAACCATGGCTTTGAACCAAAGTGGCTTTCCTTTTATTAACACATTTATTATAAGTCTTCAAGTGTTTTTTATTGTGCCAACTCTCTAGAGTTGTACCTGCAACAAGCCTGCTCTTAGCTCTCAGGCTGGAGAACAGGGAACAGTCAAGTTTGTCCTCTTCAAGGAGAAAACTGAAGACAAAGCAAGTTGAGAGGAAAGCTCAGAGGGGAGATGAGTGCCTTCTTCAGTCATACTGCAAGATGCAGATTGAAGAAGTGTCCCTCTTATTTGTGACTAACTGACCAGGAAGTAAGAGGATACACCAGGCAGTAAGCACAACAAAAAGAAAAGACAAACCAGGCATGGTGGCACATGTCTGTGGTCCCAGCACTAGGGAGGTTGAGCTTGAGGCCAGCCTGGGCTACATAGTGAGTTCAAAGCCATAGTGACACCCAGTCTTAAAAAAATACAAAAGAAAGAAAAGATCAATCCATAAAAGGATTCTGAGAGCACATTATCAACAAATTTGTAACATACCAAAATGAATTTAAAGGGCAAGCCCAAGATAAAAACAGCGTCCTTGCCTCAGGCTGAACCATTGGGACATCTGTGCTCCTGCCATGAGCGTGCTGGGTGAGCCGCAGATGAGTCAGGGATGAGCACAGCACAGTGATGACTCCAGATGCCCACGCACCAGGAGTCAGTCACTTGCTGGAGTTGGCCTGGAAATCGAGCCCCAGCCCCCAGAAATAGGTGCCCCATCATTAAGCATTTTCACTGGAGCAGGCCTGGCTTCCCAAGAGCTCAAGTGCAGGGTTATGTAAGGTTCTACTGTATACCTGGCCCAGGAAGCAAGACCAGCTGCCTGCATGGGGAGCTCCCGTCCTCCAGGATAGCTCAGTTCAGGAAATCAAAGTGTGGACTGCCAAACTCAGAACATCCAGGCTTGGAGGGGAAGGGGCTGGGTGTCTTCCAAGGCTGCTTCCTCAAGGGTAGAGAGCACGCAGCTTTCTGAACCCTCAGCGCAAAATTAAAGCCCCTTCTCTCTAGGTCAGATCCTTCTGACAAAGATAATGCAAGCAAAGATCTTTTGTTTGAAGATTATTCCAACAAAGCCCCTCCACGGTCACCTGGTTGGGTATCAAAGCTCATCACGTGGTTCTGCTTAGAGCTGTTTCCCACACAAGTCTCCAATGCTTTCACAATATGAGAAACTGCAGTCCAAGGATTCTCTCTCAAACAGCTGCTCCTGGATGTGAGCAGAGCTTCATTTAGAACAGGGATTCTTGGGATTCTCAACCCTGTTTACACACGGCAGTCTCCAGGCGGCCTTTCACTACTGACACCCATTGTCCCGCTAGCTGGGCTGAATCTGATTGCTGGGAATGGCCCCAGCATGGGTATTTTTGTTCTAAAGTTCTTCACATGTTTTGATCATTCAGTTACATTTTGGAACTCCTCATTCTAGATTTTCACTTCTCTCCAGCATGCTAAAGCCATGGCTGATCCGGAAGACTTTTTCTAAGAAGGCAAACACATGATAGTTGCTCTCTAAATTCCTTCCCTTCCTCCTTTCTTCCTGCCTTCCTCTCGGACACCAAAGAACAGGACAGATCATATCACTGCATAAGTGAAGCTAGGTGTCCCTTACACACTTCCATTAAAATCAGAACCACTACATGGCCCCTAAGAACATCTCCAATGGAGCCAAGAACCTGGAAAAACTGACAAAAGACTCCCAGTGAGGGAAAAGTCCTTATTTGCAAAACCTGGTAGGAAAAGATAAGGGAATACCCACCCTCTGTGAAGAAATCCCTGGTCACACAGAGTATGTTATAGAAGGAGATATGTTTGGTTTCTTTGTTTTGATTTGATCTTAATCCTGCCTTATTCAGCTCTCTGGGTGGCCCACTGTCCATGGCCACACCTTCCCAGGAAGGGTCCAGTGCTATGACGACCAGAGGAGACACACCTTGTACGAATGGGCAGGCTTCACATTTCAGCCAATGGTTGTTCTGAAATAAACCACCAGAGGTGATCTGGTTGCTATACCCACTTAGAAAATGATACCAAGATGGACCTGAAGGTGGCAAGCCTCCCTTTCCTTCTCTGTGCCTCTGTTTTCCAACCTGTCACATACACACAGTGAATCTGGACATGTGAACACCCTCCAGGTGAGGAGATGAATGCATAGAGTTTTAATCATTCTCGTTTTCAACACTGGAAGACATCCTTATTCACGTGTTTCTCCAGCACTTGCTTGCCACCCCCTCCCCCTCTTTTTCTTATTCATTCCTGAAAGCTTCCATTATCAATCGCTGCATGAGGTAAATTTTCAAATCAGCAGTCTGGGTTTTTAAGCTGCATGACTCCTATTATAGGCAAAAGGAAGCAGGTGACCAACACCAATGTGATCTCAAAACCCTGCTCTAGCTTCCTCCCTTCTGTTCATTCATTTGTTTTCAGGGTGTGAATCAAGGCTGGGCATTCACAAAGCCCTCCTTGAGGACTGGTCTACCTTTCACTGAGGGCCCAAGGGGACAGGGAAGTGGAGACAATGAACTAAAAGAAAGAAAGGAAGAGATGTGGAGAGTGTTTTTCTTTGGCATTTTATCACATCTACCAGCAGGCTCCACTAGGGAGAGATTTGTGTGGAGTATCCAACGCTCCACGATTCTTGCTTCCCCTTTTCCATGGGCACAATGTCCCTCAGGGATGCTTCCAGTCACTGACAATGTGTCTTAGTTACTTTTCTCTCGTTGCTGAGACAAGACGCTCAACACCCCAAGTTAAAGGAGAAAGGGTTCATTTAGCTCACTGTAGCAGTTTCAGTCCGTAATTGGCTGGCTCCAAGGCAGAGTGGCACATGGCAGAGGGCCATCATAGAGGAGAAACAGTTCATGACACCCACACAGTAGCAAAAGCAACAAGGGACCTTAACAATGTCTTCCTGCCCCTTTTATCTTATCCAGACTACTGGGATTAGGGAGGTGCCAAATCAATCAGTGTACTGATTTAGTGATCACACATCCTTAATCCCAGCACCTAGATTCAGCCACCTCTGAAAAAGCCCCATGACCACGTGTGACTTTGGGGGGACATCTAGACACAAACCATAACACAAGGTCACCCTGACTACACATCTAGCAGCCCTCTTGGTTCTGTCCTGTCCACAGTGGCAGCACCATCCAGCCCTCCTCAGCTCTGGCTTCCAGATTGTGTAGGTCACCCAGATGTTTGGACTGAACAGCCATTTGTCCTATGACTTTGGCCTGGTTCCCTCTTGACACACAGATGCTGTCTTTTTTATGACAGCTTTTTTTATAGGTGCAGTAAGATCTCTCTGTCCTTTGGAGATTCAGGCAGCCACGACACAAACGCCTGATTCCAATTCTTTGAGCATGCAGTCTCCTCCTGTAATTCCAGACACATTAAAGAACTCTTCCATTATGCCTCTGGTTCCCACACATTCACAGACTGTCCCTAGGTTGTATCATACTGACCCCTCCTGTACTCAACACCACCCCCACAAAGTAAGTAATAAGCACTACAGCAAGGGGTGCAAGAAGAAAGGTTTACAGCCTGCACAAATAAAGAATCCATCACAGCATCCATGCTTTGCCACAATTTCCTCTAGAAAGTTGAATCTTCATCTCTTCATTATGCATCTGAGTTCAGCTCAAACTTGTAACCACAAATGCCCAACACAAGCAAAGGTCTTCCTGTCACTGAGGTCCAGAGCCTTCCCCTGAGGAATGGGCTCCTCTCAGGCAATTCCTCATTCAAAGTCACCATGGAAGCCAAGCGAGGTAGTACACACCTGTAATCCCAACTACTCACAAAGCTGAGGAGAGAGGACCTCAAGTTTGAAGTCAACTGGGGTAACTTAGTGAAACTCTGCCTCAAAAATTAAATGGGTAGCAAAAAACTCTACCAAAAGACTTCTAGACTTAATTGACAGATTCAGTAGAGTAGCTGGATACAAGATCAACACTCAAAAAACAATAGCCTTCTTATACACAAATAGCAGACTCATTGAGAGAGAAAATAGGGAAACAATTCCTTTTACAATAGCATCCAAAAAAATGAAATATCTAGGAATCAATCTAACAAAGGAAGCAAAAGACTTCTATGCTGAAAACTACAGCACCCTGAAAAAGGAGATTGAGGAGGATATAAGAAAATGGAAAGACATCCCGTGTTCCTGGATAGGAAGAGTCAATATAGTGAAAATGGCCATACTTCCAAAACTGCTATATAGATTTAATGCAATGCCAACTGAAATTCCAACAATATACTTCACAGAACTAGAGAAAACAATCCAAAAATTCATTTGGAACCAGAAGAGATCTAGAATAACAAAAGCAATTCTGGCCAACAGAGACATGGCTGGGAGTATTACAATTTCCAACTTGAAGCTATACTACAAAGCTACTGTGATAAAAACAGCATGGTACTGGCAGAGAAACAGACCCAAGGATCAGTGGAATAGATTAGAAGATGCAGAAACAACTTCAGACATACTCAGCCACCTCATCTTTGACAAAGGAGCCAACCACCCTCATTGGAGGAAAGATAGCCTATTTAATAAATGGTGTTGGAAAAACTGGATTTCTACCTGTCAGAGATTAAAACTAGACCCATATCTATCACCATGCACTAAACTAAGATCTAAGTGGATTAAAGATCTAAATATTGAGACAGAAACACTAAACTTGCTGGAAGATAAGTTAGGTAGAACTCTTGAAGACATTGGCATAGGAAAAGACTTTATGAACAAAACCTCAGTAGCACAGGAACTAGCAGAAAGAATCAACAACTGGGATTTCCTCTTATTAAAAAGCTTCTGCACTGCAAGAGAAACCACCAACAGAGCTAAGAGACAACCTACAATGTGGAAAAAAAATTTAGCAGCTGTAACTCAAAGGGCTACTATCTAGAATATATAAAGAATTGAAAAAAAATCAGACCCCCCCAAATTCAAAGACCCAATTCAAAAATGGGCATCTGAAATGAACAGACATTTCTCAGACAAAGAAGTAAAAGCAGCAAATAAATATATGAAAAAATGTTCAACATCACTGGTCATTCGAGAGATGCAGATGAAAACAACACTGAGATTCCACCTCACCCCACAAAGAATGGCTGCTGTCAAGAAATCAACCAATAACCAATGCTGGCAGGGGTGTGGAGAGAAAGAAACCCTTCTCCATTGTTGGTGGGAGTGCAGACTGGTGCAACCAGTATGGAAATCAATGTGGAGATACCTCAAAGAACTAGGGCTGGAGGTCCCATTTGACCCAGCTATTTCCGGGCTGGGTATTTTCCTTAAAGAATTAAAAGAATCATACCACAGAGATATATGTGCACCCATGTTTATAGTGGCACAGTTTGTAATAGCTAAAGCTTGGAAACAGCCCAAGTACCCATCAACTGGAAACTGGATAAAGAAGATGTGTTTTTTTTATAAAATGTAGTACTACTCAGCCATAAAGAATGAGAAACTAGAGTCATTTATAGCTAAATGGATGCATATTGAGGACATACTCTTAAGTGAAATAAATAAGACACACATGTGTAAATACCGAATAGTTTCTCTAGTGTGAGAAACTCAGAGTGTAAATGAGGATTAAAAGGATTAATACTTAATAATTGATAATTTGAAACAGGAAAAGGTCCAAAGGGGTAGGGGTGGTTGGGAGGAGGTGGGGAAAGGAAAGAATGGAAAGGAAAAATTATGAGAAAAGAAAAAAAAAAACGAAACGAAATCTATGTAAATAGGGAAGGATGGAGGGGGTGAAGGGCGCACAGGTAATGGGGAAAAAATAAGAACCAAGATACATCATGTACAGGTACAAGCACCCAAAGGTAAATGTAAATATGTTGTATACCTAAAATGTAACAATAAAAGAATTTAAGGAAAAAAAAATTAAATGAGTAGTGTGGGGTATGGCTCAGTGCTAGAGTGCTTGCCTGGCATGCACGAGGCCCTGGGTTCGATCCCTAGTAGTGAAAAAAAAAGTTACCATCATTTGTTAGGATCCTGCTTCCATCAGATCATCTGCTATGAGAGGATGCAGTTGAGTTAACCAAGAGCTGGCCAGCGGCCTCTGACAAGACAAGGCATGAACAATCTGCCTGCAAGGGGACCTCAACAGTATAGTAACCAACCAGGTCCAGTTGAGTCTGCCTCCAGGATATGGACTGAGAGACTCAGTCTCAGCCAGCAGCAGCAGATGAAGCAGCAGACACCAAAGCAAGCAAGCCAAGAGACATCATAAGAGGCCACAAAACCTAAGAGTCACAAGGAAGCAAAAGTTACGAGGTAGGAAATGTCAGAAGAATCAGGGCAGAGACCGCTGGAGGTGATTCAGAATGAAGGAGATACCATTTCCCACTGGGCTTTGGTTACACAGCTATAGACAGGGTGATGTATGTCCAGCTTATTGATGCTCCCTGGATATGAATTCAATAAATGACTCATGTCCCATATTCCCAAGGCTTTCTCTGTTCCTTGCAATCTCAAGCAGTAGGCTCAGGGCCCAGCTCAGTGCAAACTCTACATGCCTGTACCAGAGCCTTTACCATTTCCCCCTCCTCCTGCCCTTTGGGACAGAGATCTGAATCGCTGAGACCCCCTCCTCCCATGTTCATACCCTCTGCCACATAGTCAACACTTAAGAGTTTGATTTCCCTCCAACCTAGCCCTCTACATTATGCCTATACCTTCAGCCTAATTGCCTGCATTTCCTCATATATTATCCAACAAAGACAGACACTGTAGAAGAAACAGATCTCCAAATACAAGAACCCTCCACGGCACTCTTGAGGATGACAAACTCATGTTGCATACTAGAGATCAGAAGAAGAGCTGCCTGGTCCCATGGGAAGAATGTCAAAGAAGAACTTGCAGTAACCTCAAAAGCTGTGATTTCCTCTTCCCATGCCTGCATGGCCATTCCACCTTTGCAACAGCAAAGTGGAGAGTTAGGAGGTTTTCAGTTCTCTTGTGTTCCAACAAAACAGAAAATAGTCAGGCTTGAAAATCCTCAGGACAAGTCCAAATTGCACAGTTCTAGTAAGTTTTCTAGTTCTTCCGTTGCCATTTGAAAAATGACAACAACAGACAAACAACAAACAAAAAATCCAACTACAGGAGAGTTTACTCTGTAAAATTTAAGGAGAAAATGAATCAATGAAAGTCAAGGAACAAGGAAAAGAAAGCTCCAGCAAGCAGCAAGGGTGACCTTTTCCCATTCAGTGTGGCTGATGTCAAAAGAATCAGACTGGCCTTTGCCTGCTTTCACAAATGTATCTAAAGGGCAAAAGTTGGCCATTTCCTCTGCAGGAAGCCCTTCTGTCTTTTCTGGCTGAAAATTGCTGACTCAAATGATATCTAATATCTGACTATAACCTATTTTTTAAATTGCATGTGACAATTACATACACGATAATATCAATTTAGTCTCTATTTCAGAAACCCAGATTACTATAGAGGAACCCAGATTACCACAGTCCCGTCCACATTTTTCCCTATTTACCATTAACTAGAGTGACCCAGTAGGTCATTCACCAATGGAAACCAATGATATGCTTGGGAGGCCTGAGCAGTGGTGGAGTGGCCTCTCACAAAAAATCTCTATATCTGATTTGGCCCAGAAAACCACCCAGATGGCATTCACATCAATATGGCCCCATGGCATGACTGTGTGTCAGATATATACCTATCCCATGCTCTTCCACTTGAGAAAGTATATCAGAACCCAGGAGCCTAAGGGTAAGATTGTTGCATAGGCTCTCTCAAGAATATATTATAATTTATCAACGAAGTAAATTATTCAAAATTTTGATACTTCAACTTTCATTAGTTAAAAAACTCCTTTCCATATCCAGAATGGATACCACGGTTGAGACGACTGATTTCTGACACACAAACTAGAAGGCCTACCACTCAAATTATTGACATCTGACAACTGAGAAAAGAATAAATACCAGTGTCGATGGACTCATAGAAGACCCCAATACATTACAGAGAATCTAAACAACTTTGTTTTTCTCAGAATATGCTTACCAAAATCCAACAACTTTCAGTGACAATAACATGTACATGACTACCCAAAAAAGGGCTCTGCTACTTGCTAAGCAAAGGAAGATAGGATGTGATAATCCTTATCAGTATTATGATTTTTATTTTTATTCTTATAGTTTTATATAATTTCTACTTCCCTAAAAATGGGTATCCAT
This sequence comes from Heterocephalus glaber, assembly GCF_053883595.1. Taxonomy (NCBI): domain Eukaryota; kingdom Metazoa; phylum Chordata; class Mammalia; order Rodentia; family Bathyergidae; genus Heterocephalus; species Heterocephalus glaber. The sequence goes on from NW_028258315.1 coordinate 13,902,713, forward strand.
TACCTTTTTAAATAGCATATTGTTTAAAATGTTACATTAAAATATGAAATATTCTGAATACCAAGAGTGGAAAGTCCCATGATTTGCAGAGGTTCTGGAAGATTTTCACTCATTCTGAGAATTGTGCAAGTATGTAGCTATGCCCACAAGGAGAAAAGGCATTTTTAAAAGACCTCCTAAGGAAAAACATGAATCACAATCACTTTTTTACTGAATGAAGTGATAGATATTATAACAGACTCTCACCTTTGCATCCACACAATTAACACACACCCTTTCCTGGGTGTCTATAACCTAACACATGACCACTAGGATCTGTTCAAGCCATCCATCAGCTAAGCTCTTAGAAGCAAAAGACAATGGTCCTGGGGGAGGGGGGGAACAGGCCCAGAACTGGAAAAGAGAATCAATGAAGGATGCGTAACCACTAAACAGCAAAACCTGTTCACTGAGAAAATAAGAGTGTAGGGCTGGGGATTTAGCTCAGAGGTTCTGCCACCTGCCTCAAAAGTGAAAGGTCCGGAGTTCAATCCTCCATACCAAAAAAAAAAAAAAAAAGAGTATCTCCATTTCTGAACTTGGCTATTTATCTCCTATGATCCGGGCAGCAGTTGAGTCAAAATAAGGGGTTAAAATGCTGATCTGAACATCCAGAGGACCACTGAGTGACATATCCATGTAATTCACACATTTTCACCTCTAGAAGGTACGAGCTTTGAGGTTGACCTCCAGGATAGAGGATGTAGAGTACCAGGAAAGGGGAGGGGCATTTACATGGGGCTGATAGTTACAGGAAGAACAAGAATCAGGCGAGAGGAAACGAGGAGAATATGGATTAAAGCAAAGACACAGGAATCCAGCATTCTCCCTCACTGTCAAAGTTATGTCCTTCTAACACATCAGGGTGAGGCTGGTAATTCACCTAAGTCACAGGGCAAGAGGCACCCCTCAGCGACCCCGATTTTGCAATGAAAACATAGTAAGGGAACTCAGGCAAGCAGAGTTTGCAGGCATTTGTGCAACACCTCCAGGGAACACCTCCACCACTTCTCCCAGTCTTAGCCCTGTCAAAAGACAAATGTCTCTTTCATCTAAGGATCAAACAGTGTCGTAGGCAGTAACACAAGCAAAAACTTCAGTGACATTGATTTTGCATGTTTGTGGAGTTGCTTCTAAAGAGGAATCCCCATCACTGCCAGAGAGTTTTCTTAACCCGCAAAGTGCAATTGTGCAGCTCACTTAGCAACCACACACAGGCCAACGGGAACAAACTCACCCAGCCTTTCTGACAGTGTCACGTTGACACTTCAATTACCTGATAAATGCAGCAACATTTTCCTAGCCAGGCAGGGGAACTTCAAAAATGTTTAACCTTTTTCCACTTCAGCTTCTGCTAACCTTCCATTTCTGCTTTTATGGCTAAGTCTCCACAGTAAAGTTTTTATCATCACATGAATGAAATTCAAAACACAGTCCCAGACCTAAATTCAAATCCTGACTCTGCCATTTACCAAAAGCATGACCTTGGGCAAGTTACTAGACCCTTTGAACCTCAGTTTCTTCACCTGTAAGTGAAGTTATTATGAGAAATTAAATAATATAAGCCAGGCATGGTGGTGCATGCCCATAATCCCAGCACTTGAGAGGCTTCGGCCTAAGTATCACTGTAAATTCAAGGCCAGGCTGAGCTACATAGTAAGTTCAAGGTCAGCCTGCAAAGTGAGACCTTGTTCCCCCACCAAAGAAAACTCAAAAAATTAAACAATATGAACACAAAAATGCTGTGTGATTTTTCGCCATGGCAATAATAAGAAGTAAATAAGGATTTGGTTTACTTAAAACTCAACATAGAAAGTACATTTCATCTCACCAAAAATGAGACATAATAACCAGAAATATTGTGTGGAACTTTTAAAACAAGCTAAAAAACTAGTAGACATCTTGGACCATAAAGACCACATTGACAACCTTAGAATAGCACACTAATAAACTAGAAGGAAATCGAGTATCTGAAAACCTCATGAAGGAACTATGCCAACCCTGGACTACCAACTCTGAACTTTTTTGTGTGATGGAGAAATTAATCTTTTTATACTGGAGATCAAACCCAGGGCCTTGACCTTCCTAAGCACATGGTCTAACTTACATCTTTTACATGCCACTGTTGCAAAGTATTTTTCTCTCTTTCTAATCCTCACCATTACGGTATGATATTTTGTCTCCTTTCCTATCCACCAGTTCAGTTACTAGTAGCATTCTCTTCCACCAACAATGGCCATCTGGGAATATTCTTTCACTATTGTAACCTTTCTTACAGGAAGTAGCAAATAAAGGATGCACACCTCATAACTTTATTTTTGAAAACTATGAAAATTTTACAACAAAAAGAAATAAAACATGAAGCATCAACAATTCCCTGTACAGCTATTGTGAGATGAAAAAAATTAGAAGAATTCACCTCCAAAATCACAGAAGCATTTCTGTCACTACATAAAATCCATGACCATGATCTCAGTCTGTACTTGATAAGAAAGAGAATATATCTTTAGGTAAGTCACTCTTAGTTAACTTTCATACTGGAGAAAATAAACAGCAGGAAAAAAAAGAATTATTGCTCTATCAACAAAGCATTTGTGCTTTTTCTCTTTTTTTGGAGACAAGGTCTCACTATGTAGCTCAGGCTGGCCTTGAACCTCAGCCCCCAAGTGCTGGGATTATAGGTGTGTGCCACCATGCCTGCCTTACCAAAGAAGCAGATGAAGACTTCTTTGCCATGTGCCCTAAAAGAGAACCCCCACCTCAGTTGAGCAAGACTAACTCCATTTTAATTCTTGAAAGTCCCTAGAATAGAAGGTAAAGGCATGCCAATCAACATTTTCTACCTAAACTGATACCAACATTCCCATGAATAATGAAAATATTCTCTAGGCTAATAGTTGTTATGGAATTTCTATGATTTCATGGGAGCTATGCTGTGATGGTCAACCTTGTTGCTGACTTGATTTGATTCAGAAACACTTAGGAAACTAGTGAAGGACCCTTCTGGGTGTGTTTGTAAAGGCTGCTCCCAGAGATAAGTGGCATGTGTGACAGCAACCTGAGGGAGACACCTGTCTTGAATGTGGGACAGTACCATCCCTCAGACTGGATCCTGGAGAGAATACACTTGATATTAACCAAAAGGCCGAGAAGCGATGGTGCTGGAGAAAATAAAAGCGAAGGAGGAAGTCTCCTTCTTCCTCCCTCCCTCCTGGCTGCCAAGACATGAACAACTTTCCTCCTCTACACCCAGCACCATGATGTTCCACCCTGTCACATGCCCACAGTGACTGAGCAGCATGGGCTAAAGCCAGGAGTCAAAATAAATTTTTCTCCTTCAGTTGACTTGCTTAGTTATTTTCTCACAACATTGGAAATTTGACTAACAAATACAACTATTCCAACAATCTCAATTCTTATTTTACTTATAAATAAGTTTGGGATGCTTCCAAGTAGAAGATAAAGTGGTTTGTAAATTGATAGCATGGACAGATCAAGATTCTTAAATTTTATGAACTCAGTGAATTATTAGGTTTTGAGTCTTTCTGCAAGGTACTTTCTGGGCTCCAATGGTCACAACAAATCCTGTGGTGGTGGAGGAGAAAGGTTGGTGGACCTAGAGTGTATTGCAAAGATCTGAATTCTTGTTCCAACTCCATTTCCAACTCTGGTATAAATGTGGACAAGGGTCTTAATTACCCCAGTCTGTTTTCTGTTAAATGAGAACAAGATCAACTTTAAACTCACCTAGAGAGGAAAATATCTAAGACCCCAAGTGGATGTGTGAAACTTCAGATAGTACCAAACTCTATGTATGCTGTGCTTTTCCCGTGCAGGTGGACGAAGTATGGATACTCTGGCAGGGTGGAGTGAGGTGGCACAAGATTTCATCATAATGGAATGCAATTTAAAACTTATGAATTGTTTATTTCAGGAATTCTCCATTTAACAGCTTCAGACTGCTGTTGACTGCAAGTAGCTAAAACCGTGGAGAGCAAAATGGCAGATGAGAGGAAACCACTATAATTCTGATAAGGTCTGACAATATCTGAAAACAATTTATTATGGTAAAAACTCACATACATTTTTGTGTAATTGGTAGTGCTTGGGTTGTAAGCAGTAGAAACTAATTTGTTGTGGGGTATTTGTGTGCATACTCTTAATGTATACAGAACATTTTCGGAAGAAAATAAATCAAACTGTTAAATAGTAGTTATTTTTTAGAGTTGGGCATTTTTAATAGTTGGGCACTTTAGATGGTAGCTAAAATTAAGAAAAATATGTGAATTAACTGAGGTTTTTTCCATGATAAAATGGGAGAAGGACAAAACTAAAAGATTTGAAAGAAGGATGTTCTTTTAGCAATAATAATGTTCCAATCTACAGTGCTAAATATCCTCACCCTGGTGAGCCATATCATTCCTATTTCAAGCGGCTATTAGTGCTAGTCTATCCCCAGCAATAACGCAGCAATATTTAGAAAACAGAAATACCCAAAATTGTTTGAAGCAGTCCCTGAATATTCAGAACCCCTGTATTGAATATTCAAGGGTGATATGGGTTTAGTTTATACTTCTAGTACTAGAAACCATCACTAAATATATGTCACCACACCCATTGTTCCAAGGATGGCCTTATTATTCAAATAACATGTTATCTTAGCTACCCCTATCAGGTAAAAAGTACAGAATTGGGCTTATACGGGATGTACTTTGGCTGTCACTTTGCTCTTTTTTCCCCCCATTTTTGGTAATCTGTTTAAAACTTTCACCATTTTTTCTGTAAAAATTCCAGTGCTTAGACCTAAAGCCTCAAAGACAAATTGAAGGTGATACAATGAACAAATGCTATACCTATGCTTACCTGGTAATTAATAAACCACTTGTCCTCAAGTCTCCCACAAATTAAGGAGAAATCATTGACCTTAGCGCAAAATCAGTGATATCCACACTACCCACTGGACTCTCCATGTATCCACCATGGATTGCCTTGTCTCTACTCCATTCTGCCTTGTACACTCTCAATTCCCTAGAATGGACCTATATCGAGTCCCTACCACAACACTACTACCACCTCAATCCATATGTCAGGCTCACTCTGATGTATCCCAGGAATCGAGTCAGGAGGAAATCCAGGTGAACAGTGTGCCAGGAATTCTACAAAAATAGAATTACTGTGTGACTCAGAGATTCTACTTCTGAGTGTATACGCAAAAGGATTGAGAGCAGTAACTTGAAGAGATATTTGTACATCCATGTTCATAAAAGCACTATTTACAATACCCAGTGGAAGCAACCCAAGTGTCCATCGATGGATAAATGAATTAACTAAACATAGTAAATACATCCAATGAAGTATTATTCAGCCCCTGAAAGAGAGGAGATTTGAACACACGAAACAACATGGATAAACTTTAAGGTCATTATATTACATGAAAGAATCCAGGCACAAAAAGATAAATACTGTATAATTCCACATATATAAGGCACCTACAGTCATCAAATTCACAGAGACAGAAAACAGAGTGGTGGTTATCAGAGGCTGACAGACAGGATAATGGGGAGTTGTTTAATGAATAAAGAGTTAGTTTCAGGTTTGCAGGATGAAAACAGTTCTGAAGATTGGTTGCAGGGCAATCTGTATATACTGTATATACTTAGCACTACTGAGCTAGTCACTTAAAGATGGATAAGAACGTGAACTTTATTTTATGTGTAATGTATCCCAATTCTTAAAAGAGAATGGGGCCGGGGATTTAGCTCAGTTATTCTGCCACCTGCCTCGCAAGCGCAAGGTCCTGAGTTCAATCCCCAGTACCAAAAAGACACAAAAACAAAAAAGAGAGAGAGAAAACACGGGATATGGGAATTTTCTATGTCTTTCTCAGAACCAAGTGCATCCAGCCCACCTGGGGCCTCTGAAGTCTAGGAGAACTCTGTCAAAGACTAACCCATGTCACTCAAATTCTGCCATGGACAAATCCCTTCCAGTCAATAGGAACCTTTCTACTTCTAAACTTCCATGGCCATATAGTTAAGAATCAAATCCCGGTCCTATTTGTGTCATAGAATAGCTTTAGATGTAGTAGGGTATCCATGTAAACAGAAAGTTAAGAAGCTCCCATCTGCTGTAATATTCTGTTTCTTAATCTGGGTGATGGTTTCATGAATATATTCACTTAGAAGTAATTCACTGGGTTGTATGCTTAGGATTTTCTGTACGTAATTAGATGCCATGTCCAGCCCTACTTTGTTATTGCTTCTTTGATTCAGACAGCCCTTACCCTCTCACAAGATGACAAATTCTCAAAGGTCTCACATGACCTAGCAGAATGCTATATTCTATGAGGAGCTTAGTCTTTGCCTATTGACATCATTGAAATTTGGAGGTGCAGGGTGCATCAGAGGGAGGAGTGCAAAGCATAGGCAGTGGGGCAGTTTTCCAATGTCCTTTGGCATTGGGGAAACAAAGGCTTCCTGACCCCAAGGCTGAAGGTCAGCAGTGGAGACATGGTAATCAGCACAGGCCCATGGACAGGGGAAACTCAGCTGATGCTGATGGCAACCTGTGCCCTGGGAAATTAACCATGATGGAAAAAGATATATACATATGTAGGTACATGCAGGCACACACCACACCCCAAAAGCCAAACTCCAGCTGTACAAGAGGAGGTGAAAGTGCCAGTTTTGAGGCTTGCAAATGGTGAGCTCCTGTGAGCCATACTGAGTCTATGAAGATGCCCCATGCTCCAGGACAGCCACAGTTGGAGCCAGAGCTCTTCAATCTTGAAGATGCTGACAACTACCATTTACTCTAAGAAACACAGGTGCTGGGCCCAAAGTAGAAGGTCTGAAAGCAAAGCATGCCCAAAGAGGTAAGATGGAGCCCTGGAACCACCTTGCAGGAGGAGGTAGTTTGAGCCTCCAGCTGGAGAAGACATTGGAACTGGGACACTGAGTTTATGCCATCTGGTGCCCTGGGGAGTAGAGAGCAGAGGTGGTTTCCATTTCAGCTGTTTCTGCGTGAGACTGAGAAGACTCATGTCTGGCGGGCCTGGGCAGCAGTAACCAGAGCACAGGTCCAACTCCAGGAGGGGCCGGAAGCTGCCCCCTCTTTCTCCCTCTCCTTTGCCAAGATCTCTGTGAACAAGAGGCACAGAAGGAGGCGGGGATGGAGGGATGCAGGGGAAGGATGTGGTGCCAGAGAGATGACTACAGTCTGATGCAAATACCACGCCTGTATGGGACTCGTGAGACAAACAGGTTTGGAGACAAAAGGGGATTCTAGGCACGGCCCAGGAAAGCCTCACAGCCCCACTCAGCAGGGAAATCTGTGTATAATGTCAGGTCCCGTTGAAACACAGGGCAAACCAGGATGCCCTGAAGTTCTTATTTGTCTCTCTCTTTCTGGTTTCTCTCATTTGACAAGTCAAACAGGATCCCAAAGGAAACTTAAGGGAAGGAGGCAGGAAGCCTCCTTCTCCACCAGATTTATGGCATTCTGGATGCAGCTTGCATTTGTCAGGCCAAAATGCTTAGGGTGGGCTAATAGAGTAGAATTACAGCTTCCTATAATAGGGAAAGTTAAATAGACAAGCTCTCCTACCCCTAGGAGAACGAAGCAGAGGTCAGTGCTGGCGGCTTTGAACATGAATGGCCCTTCCCCTCCATTCCCTTTCACATGTGGCCTGGCAACAGTAACAGACAGATGCGATACAAAGAGAGACACACCTGATTAACCATGAATACAACAGCTGTCGTTCCCCCCACCACCACCGCTACTCATACCCTGCCTCTCCCTGCTTCTTTCTTTGAGCTAGCACGAGGAAATTAAACCTACCATTAAAACCCAAGTTAGTAGGAGGGTGTCAGCAGCCGGGCCTTTGTTTCTCTGCTCACAGAAGTGTAATAGGTACCTCCTGATCTGTCCTTTCATCTGAAGAAGAGTTGTGGCCTACTGCTGAGCACTCTGTCAACTGAAAACCTGAGACCTGGAGATAGATCACCTGTGGATGGGGGAAGATGGAGCTACTCACATGAGGAAGGAGAAGGTGTCCCTGGAAGTTTGACCCTCTCCTTCTCCTCCCTCCTCCTTCTTAAATCACTGGTCTCCATCCAGGTGGAATTCCCTGCCTATAAAACACCCACCCTTCAGACTAATTGGCAGTTCTGGGTTTACGGCTAGGAGGTGAACTCAATACAGCTCTTTCCATGAGAATTTGCTTATTGTGACCTATTTTGAGCTTGCTGTCACAAAGGAGAATCAGATAGGGTAGAGTTTTGCCTGTCTAAGGTAGATAAATCTTTGAGGTCAAGTTAACATACAAGAGTTTGAGAGTTGGACACAAGAGTGAATCTAAGTGTTGAACTGCAAGTGATTGCTAACAATGTGAGTAAAATGGAATGTGATTCTGTGAGCTTCCAGAGACCTGATAATTAGAACCCAGAATACAAACTTTGATTTTTCTTTTTTTTGTTCAGGGAGGGGAAATCTTGACTTAATCATTTGACCCCTGTAAACCTGCATTTCTACTTCTTAAAATGGCTCTATTGTCAGAAGTCCCTTCCCTAGTTTCAAAGAGGGATAAATAAAAATAATTAGAAATCAGTCTGCAAACCCAAAGCATTACGATATAATAATGGGATACACGATCACACAAGAATTCAATAAATATGTATTTCCTTACATGAGTGGAAAATAGTGAAATAATTCAAGATGTCATGAGCAGTCATACAGTTTTTAGGCCCACTGTACACTTCTTCCTTCTGCTAAGAACTCACGGAGACATCCCATTCAAGATAAGCAGTAAGAGTGACTGAAATACTAACGAATTTCATGTCAAGTATCAGAGCAGTCCAAGAGCCATGTTTGTGTTGAACACTGAAACACAAAGGGAGCCTCTCCAGTGGTGGGGAAAGCTAGGCACATCTTCCACGCACTTGATGAACTGCAAAATCCACTATCAAACAAACCCAGAGGTCTGACCTCAGAGCACTGCGGAAAGACCCTGTTCATTCTGCCATCAACACCATCTCCTCACTCTTCTCCTAGCACACAAATATCTCTTCCTAGACCCAGAATAGCAAAAGCAATTCTAGGTAACAGAGACATGGCAGGGGGTATCACAATCCCCAACCTGCAACTATACTACAAAGCTACTGTGATAAAAACAGCATGGTACTGGCAAAGAAACAGACTTGAGGACCAGTGGAACAGATTAGAAGATGCAGAAACAATGCCAGACACACTCAGCCATCTCATCTTCAATAAAGGATCCAAACACCCTCACTGGAGGAAAGATAGTCTCTTTAATAAATGGTGCTGGAAAAATTGGGTTTCAACTTGCCAAAGATTAAAACTAGACCTATATCTCTCACCATGCACTAAACTAAAATCAAAATGGATTAAAGATCTAAATATTAAAACAGAAACTCTGAACCAGTTGGAACCAGAGGTTAGGTAGAACCCTTGAAGACATCGGTGTAGGAAAAGATTTTATGAACAAAACCTCAGTTGCCCATGAACTAGCACAATCAACAAATGGGATCTCTTCTTATTAAAAAGCTTCTGCACAGCCAGAGAAACCACCAGCAGTGTGAAGAGACAACCCACAATGTGGGAAAAAATCTTCACCTGCTCTTCCTCAGACAAAGGTCTACTATCACAAATCTATAAAGAACTTAAAAAGATCAGACCTCCCAAATTTAAAGACCCAATCCGAAAATGGGCATCTGAAATGAACAGACATTTCTCAGACAGAGAAGTAGAAATAGTAAATAAATACATGAAAAAATGTTCAACATCACTGGTCACTGGAGAGATGCAAATGAAAACAATGCTGAGATTCCACCTCACTCCAGAAAGAATGGCTGCTATCATGAAATCAACCAATAACAAATGCTGGCAGGGCTGTGGGGAAAGAGGAAGCCTGCTCCACTGCTGGTGGGAGTGTAGACTGGTGCAAGCACTGTGGAAATCAGTATGGAGATACCTCAAAGAACTAGGACTGGAAGTCCCATTTGACCCTGCTATTCCACTGCTGGGGATCTTCCCCAAAGAATTAAAAGAATCATACCACAGTGATATATGTGCGCCCGTGTTCATAGCAGCACAGTTTGTAATAGCTAAAACTTGGAAACAGCCCAAATGCCCGTCAACTGGAGACTGGATAAAGAAAATGTGGTATTTTTATAAAATGGAGTACTACTCAGCCATAAAAAAATGAGAAATTAGAGACATTTATAGCTAAGTGGATGCACATTGAGGCGATACTCTTCAGTGAAATAAATAGGACACACATGTGTAAATACCAAATAGTTTCTCTGGTGTGAGAAACTGAAAGTGTAAATAAGGACTAAATGTATAATAGATAATGTGAAATAGGAAGAAAAGGGGCAAAGGGGAAGGAAGTGGGAGGGCTAGGGGAAAGGACAGAAGGGAATGGGATTAATATGAGAAAATGGAAAAATAGGAACAAAATCTTTGTAAATAGGGAGGACTGGAGGAGTTGAAGGGAGGGCTGGGCAAGGGTGAAAAATAAGAACCAAGAGAGACTATGTAAAGGTGCAAATTTCCACTGATGAATGTCATTATACTGTATACCTAAAATGTACCAATGGTTAGAATGAATAATTGATAATGTAAAATAGGAAGAAAAGGTCCAAAAGGGTAGGGGTAGTGGGAGGGGCAGGGGAAAGGAAAGAAGGAAAAGGAAAAATGATGAGAAATGGAAAAAATGGAAATAAAGTCTTTGTAAATAGGGAAGGGTGGAAGGTGTGAAGGGAGGGCTGGCTAGGAATGGGGAAAAAATAAGAACCAAGATGCATTATGTAAAGGTACAATTCCCAATGAGAAATGTAATGGTGTTGTATACCTACAATGTACCAATAAAAGAATTTAATACAAAAAAACAAACAAATATCTCTTCCTCTCACTTCACAGAGCTCACTGTTTAAGCCGAGTAAGCCTGTTTTCAATTCTTAACTTTTCACACATGGCAAACGCGTAGAACTTTGAATGCTGTGATCATCTGGCTGATGAGCAAGCTGTTTTCCATTTCTGGCAACAAATACTTCTGGCTTATCATGACTAGAGGAAAAGGGATGAAAATATACTCGGGTTGGATTTCGTCAATAACATTTGTCATCTTTCAGTTAAAAAAAAATACTAGCTTAGAAAATTCTCCATTGGTGTTGCAGAAAATGGCAAAAAAACTGACACCACTGTTGAAATGCCAATTAAATTGCATTCATAAATGAAGCAGACTAGTATGATCTTTTTCATAACAAACACAATGTCACACCATAGAGTAAAGACTAGGCCAGGACTGAGGAGCTCAGGGACCTGGCCCTGGAGCCCCATTGGTAGAAGTGATGTTTTTTAAAGGCTCACTTCACATATCTGAATCTGTCTTCCTCTGAATTTATTTGTTAGGGCTGCTGTAGCAAATGCCACAAATTAAGTGGCTTAACGTCAAAAATTTATCTTAAGTCTGGAAGCTAGAATTCCAAGATCAAGGAGTTGTCAGGGTTGATCTCTTCTGAGATCTCTTTCCTTGGCTTATAGATGGCCATCTCCTCCCTGTACCTTCACTTCATCTTCTTTCTGTGTATGTTCATGTCCTAATTTCTTCTTCTAAGAACACCAGCCTGGGGTAAGGCCAACCCACATGACCTCATTTAACATTAATGACCTCTTAAAGATCTTATCTCCAAATGCAATCACAGTCCAAGGTACTGGGGATTAGGACATCAACATATAAATTTTGGAGGAACACAATTCAGTTCACAATCCCTTCTGGGGGGCTTATCATTTAAATGAATAAACTCAGATCTATCTCAACTCAAACACATCCATGGATCCATTCATGTTCTACATCCAGAAACAGAGTGAGGGTAATGCTCAGATGACATCCATCTTGCCATGACTCACCCATGAGTATCAAGAAGGAAGTAGAATGGATTATCTCCTCATCAGAAAGCAGTGTCTCATCAGAAGAGTCAGTCTTCCGGATTTCAGTGGGTGTGAGAACCACGATCCTACTCTCCAGAGGAACAGAAAGACTGATAAACAAGATTACTGCTCTTCTGTTGAAAGTGCTTTACAAATGACAACACTGGCTCACCCCATTGACCATGCCTATTTCTTAAAGTCCTTAACCAAAAGGTCTTTTATCCCTAACATTCAGAAATGGCAAAAAGCAAAGGAATGAATCATCAAACAACCAGAATACTCTTCCTATATCACTTCCACCTGGGCAAAAACATTACTTCCTGTAAGTTTAAGAAAGAAAAAGGTGGTAGAAGATGACTCACAGAGGTGACAGGGAGAATGCAGAGGACTTCAGGACAGCATGAACTTCAGAAACAGGCAAGGTTAAATGCTGAGATGAAGGTGGGTGAGCACCCTCCCTCAGACAAATATGTTCAGGGACAACTGTGAATAAGTGGTTCCTAAAAAAGACAGGAATGTGTAATTTACTTAATAATTCCACCAACGTGTAGCAGTGGGATGGTATGACGATTCTAAATGCCCTCTGACGCATATTTACAAAGGAACTGGTGGCTTTATTTCAGATGACAGTTTCTTACTAATCAGCCCTCTACATGGCCTGATGCAGCACTGCGAGTCACCGTTTTTGGAAAAGCACAGTTTAGTCATGAGCCATGTGCTGGAAGTGACTGGGAAGTGACAGGAAGGCCAGAAACTCATGACTTGGGAGATCCACATAAAGAATGTAGCTCGGCATAATGGCTCCTGTTATGACTGAATTGTGTTCTCAAAAAGATAGGCTGAAGTCCTAACCCATAATGCCTCAGAATGTGACCTTATTTAGAAATAAGGACATTGTAATCATTTAAGATGAGGTCATACTTGAGTGGGATAGGACCTTAATCAAATGAGACTAGAAATTTCAGACAAACAGGGATATACAGAAAGAACATCATGTGACAACAGGGGCAGAGATTAGGATGATGCATTTACAATCTGAGGATTACCAGAAAACATCAAAAGCTAGAAGAGCAAAGCAGGATTCTCTCCCACACATTTCAGGGGAAGCATGACCCTGCTGACACATTCGTTTCAGACCTCAAGCCTCTAGAGGCAGAAAAAACTTTATTAGTTTAAATGTGCCCCTTCCCCAGGGTGTAGTGCTTTGTAAAGGCAACCATGGAAATGAATATAGAATATCATACGTCACGATGAACACAAGATTCACACCACACATTGACCTACCCCATGGGGGTTTTTTTGTTTGTTTGTTTGTTTCTGAGAGGAAATGACCTTTTATTAATAGGGAGAGTATATATACAGAGGGCATGGCCATCCAGGCAATCAAAATATTAACTCTTTAAGCTTTCTTACATTCTCCAGCTTTATCCTTGAATTTCAATAGTACAATGCCTGAGTCAAGAAGAGGTACAATACATATTTGATGAATAAATGAATGAAAAAAAGAACAAGTGAACAGGCAAATTCATGGCATGGAACACTAACAAGCAGCCTCTCTAGAACAAGAGGCTTGCATGGAATTTCAAGCTTCAATAATAAATTTATCACTCACATTTATTTTTTGAGGAATAAAACTAAGTTTGTTAATACTTTGCCTAGAAATTTTGCATCTAAGTACACATGTAGAGACTCAGTTTCTTTAATGGTTATAGAAACATTTGAGATTTCTCTTCATAAGTCAGACTGTTATATATTTTTTCCTTAGGAATTTTAAAATATTTCACCTATACATTCATACATTTATTAGTATAAATTTATGTATAGTATTATTTTCTAAATATGAGTCACACAATTATACGTTCTCCTTTTATATCTTACATTGTTTATATGATCAATCTTACCAGAATTTTGTTGATTTTAATTTTTGAGAGAATTATATATTGGATTATTGATCCTCTTTAGTATTTTTAGTCTTTATTTCATTCATTTTTGTCTTTACATGTTATGTGTTTCCCTTTCTCATTGAATTTATTTTGGTTTCCCTCTAGTGTTTTAAATTTACCACTTAGCTTATTTAGAAATATTTAATCCTTAATATCTCCTAAGTTTCCATTATTATTTCTTTCTTAGCCTTTGAGTTATTTACAATTAAGACTTTATTTTCCAAATATACAACAATTTTTGAGTTATCTTTTTGTTGTTGATTTCTGTCTAGTTGTGTTGCATCTTTGGAATATTGTACCAAATCTTTTCAATATTTTAATATTTGATTTCTGTAAACATTCCATGTGAGTCTGAGAAGAATATGTGTTCTGCAGCTGTGGTACTTTTTTTTTCCTTTCTTGACTTATTTAAATTGAGATGTTTCCCTCTCATTTTATTTTACCCATCAGTAATTAATGATTATCAAAGAAATTAGAATGTGTGTGTCTAACATAACCAAATTTAAGTTTAATAAACATTTTATCTTTCCAAATCAATAAAAGGACATTGAAATGATTTTATTGCATTCATCCTACATCTCAAATGAAATATTATCATTATACCATATTTTAATTCTATCTTGATTTTTCAATTCCTGAAATGAGACAGTATTATCATTTTATAAAATCAATAATCTAAGATTCACCATATTTAACAATTTATTTACTATTACTTTTTGCATCATAAGTCTTTCTGATATCATTTTTCTTTTTCCTGAAATACATGCATTCAGGTGCTTCCTTGATAAATGCTGTGGTTTCAATGTGTTCCTCCAAGTTCATGAGCTAGAAACTTGATCCCTAACGTGGAGGTGTTGAAAGTGGGGCCTAGTGGGACATGTTCAGGTCACCAGGTCCCCGTGAGTTTTAAAACAGTGTTCTTTAAAGTCTTCCACTCTTAGAAACTTCATCTTTTTCCAAATTTTAAAAACTACACAAGATTTTTATTGTTTTTCTACATGTTCATAAAGACTCAAAAGGGTAGAACTGAAGACTAACTCTCTACCTCTTTTCCATGGTGACTTTCTCTTTGGATTTAGCTTATCACTGAGCAGCATGGCCTTGGGAAAGTCTCTACATCTCTATTTCTTCATCTATAAAATAAAGGACTTGAACTAAAGCAATTTTAACCAGAAATATGGGTAACCATGATCCCAATTTCACCAATTTTTAGACTCTAAGATAATGATTAAGAAAGGGAATGAAAACAGTAGGTTTGTGCTATTCCTAGGATCCTGTTATAAAAATTAAGTAGGAAATATTAGTTAAATAAGCAGCTTGCAAGTAGCAAAAAGAAAGAGAAAGAACCTGAATTCAAAAGGTATGAGTCTAACCATAGTAAGAACAATACATTAATTCAACCATTGTTTATTGGTAGCTCCTAAGAGATTGAATAAATAGATAATGGCCAAGCTACATATAAAATAAAACTGTGACCTACAATCTACAGCCCAGGAAACCAGCCCATTACTGACAGCAACTCGCTCAGGAAGCCAGCCTGCCATCATAAATTCAGACCACTGTCTCTACAGGAAGCTAAATAATAACCCCTGTAACAACTGTCCCAAAAGAGCCAGAACTTGATTAATAACTGTAAGCTTCCCTAATTTTTGTCCTTTTTCCAACTTGGGACCGACCAAGAAAAGCCAAATACATACCCTAAACAATCACAACAGTTGCCACACTTCTACTAAAGCACCTCCAGCATTCCCAGCCTCCAATCAGCACACACCTGAAGCCTTCCCTTTTTCCCACTCTTCTGCCTGCATTTGAGTTGCTGCCAACACACAAGTGATAGTAGCCAAGTCCCTTGCTATAACAAGTTCTGAATAAACAGATTTTGCTTGTTCTTTCTTGGTTGGTCTTCATTTATTTCTGTACTACCAAACTAAGCACATTCTGCATCACCCTTTGAAGGTAGGAGAAAATAAAAAGAGGTATAAGACATAGTTCTTGCAAACTGAGATAAAATGCAGACAAAGCAGAAAAATCACCACAATTTCTAAGCAAATTATAAGACCAATAAGGAATAATAAGTCTGCAAGGCAAGTTGTAGACAATGAGTGTAGGAGTTTGGACCAGATGGATTACTTTAGGCTGGGGAGGTCAGATGTGAACTGGATTTCAGTATATAGAAGAGAACTACCATAGTCATTATCAGGATTTCTTGCTCACACAGTTACTCAAACTTGTAAGTTTGTGGGAACAGGAGCAAACTTTGGTGAGAAAGCTGTTTATTTCATGGCTATTTTGACCATCACCTGAAGAGCGGGTGGATTATTGGGAAGTCCCCTCCTTCATTTTTATAAGTCTAAAGACAGTCAAGACATTTCTACAGTCATCAAACTGTACAAAGGACACACCTGCCCAGTTAGCGTCTTAGTTAAATTCACCAGTATTCCCATTTCAACCTCTCTTCCCCTTATTTTTGACTACTCACCAAAAGTAGATGCTTATCAATGCCAAGTGTCTTAGTTACTTTTCTCATTGCTGAGACAAAATACCTGACACCCAAAGTTAAAGGAGGAAAGGTTTATTTGGCTCACAGTTTACAGAGGTTCAGTTCATAACTGGCTGCTCCAAGGCAGAGTGGCATGGCAGAGGGGCACTGCAGAGAAGAAAGAGTTCATGGCAGGCAGAAGGCAATAAGCTACAAGCAACAGATTCTTTCTGTCCCTTTATATTGTATTCAGGCTGCCTGCCCTTTGGAACACCTTTGATCCTATCTGGAACTATGCCAAACCAATCAGTGGACTAATTTAGTAATTACAAACCATTGATCCCAGCATCACACACTCTAGATCCTGCTACCTCTGAAAAGCCCTATGTATGACCACATGAGGCTTTGGGAGGACATCTAGACAGAAGCCATAACATCAAATGACTGTTGAAGCCCTGCCAGAGGAGGCCTGGCTGATTGAGGTTTCAAGGTATCCAATAAATAGGACCCTTCTTTCCCTCCCCAAGTTCTGAACCAATTAAGAGTCATAGTAGGAATCAGACAGGTAAAGGGAGAATATCACCGTTATTTAACAGGACAAGGTCTTGGTTGCAAAGTATGACTTCAGGCTTTAGGCTTATTAATATAATGCCATTGTAGTCATCTAGGCAGTGCTAGGAAGTGCTGGCAGACAGAAGTTTTTGCCACAAAGGGATATGCCTCTTAAAATTTAAGCCTCAAAGGAGCAGGGAATGCTTATTTCTCCAGGCTATTCCCCAACAGAGAAAGAGAGAAGGTGTACATGCCCAATTGCTTCTCCCCAACTGAGTGAAGTTCCTTTCCCTACAATGAAGTAAAGGAGAAGATGGTGAGAACCCAGAAGATTTACTCAAAATGCAAATACATCCCCAACAGAAACAAAAGTGAGGAATAAATGCTCCCATCTAATTTCTACAAAGGGCAAGGCTAAAAGCTGAAAGGTTGAAGGGACATACACACAGAGCTACCAATGCTGTCATCATGCTTTGTAATTCTGAGATTTGAGACAACTTTCCAGTCTGAGAGGAATGAATCCACTCAAGGAGAAAATCTCCCAAGTGAGGGGTTGCCCTCAGCATGGGCTACTGCTGGTGGCACAAACCGATGCATCCACAATCCTGAATTCCTTTCTCAGTGCTGGTATTAAGCAGCTCTGTAATTACTCAAGGTCACTTGTCCTCTGGGTACTCTGTCCCCGTTAGTGGAGATCACAGCCCCTGTCCTATCATGTGTATAAAGTGTGAGAAGAAACAGAAAAAGACCTCTGAATAGCTCAGGTTCACATATTAGAAGCACTGAGATGATTCCACATTAAGAGAAAATAGCAATGTTTTTCTTAAAGAGTAGAATAAATGTAGAGCAGCCTTTTGTTACCACACAGAACTTTTTCAGCACCAAAGAATTCATCCAAGAGTGGATCCCACAAAAGTGAAATAGATGGGAGGGGCAAAAAGGTTTCCTTAACTGTAGCTGAAGGGCTGGATGTTACCAACTCAAAGTGGTGGAGCACATAGCCAGGGGCTTAAGAGCAAGTCTGTGATGAATTACACTGATAACCCTGGAACATGGTACAGATTCCCTTTTGCCCTCAAGGAAGCATTATTGAATCATTCCTTAAGATCAAGACACCTGAACACCCTACTCCAAGAGTTGCTCAGCAGAGAATGTCAAGAGTTGAAAAGACACCTGATTTTTCCACTACTGCTTCTTCAAGAAGAATAAGATTTATATGCCCTTGGCCATGACTTCTTTGTATTTCCACACATGGGCAACAAATTGGTTTAGACCCAGTTCAAAAAATGGTGGTTGGCGGGGGGGGGGGGGGGGGTGCAGGAAGAGGGGTTAAGGAAAGAGAGAATGAAGAGGGGTTGTGTTTGCAAGTACAGGGCAATCCTTTCCAATCTCATTGGGAATTCCCAAAATACTTACAGCCAGAGGAGCTTCATAGCTCCTCAAAGTCAGAGTTTTGTTTATTGTAGATACATAAAAAGGCTGACTAGGAAATATAACTTCAACTGAAAAGACGTTCTACATCCTGTGTCACTTCAATTTTGTCAACAGCCTTTGTTCAATTCCATATTTCAGTCCCCCCGCTACTCTGTTCTCTCTGCTCCCTTCACACTTGTTCACTCATCACATTCTGGGAGCCAGGAGCTATGACAGGTGCTGCAGACAGAAAAAGAAAGGAGCCACTGTCCCCTTCCCTGAGGTGACGCCAGGCAGGTGGGGAGACCTGAGGACTGTGGTTGCTTGCAGCACAATGTGAGATCTAGCTAAAGTGAAGATGAATGAACAGAGAGTGACTCAGGGAGTGAAGTCAGGGATAAAGAGGTTCCTCAGTTGGATTCCCTAAGAAATAGTCTGAGACAGAGCTGAGTCAAGAGGTTTCCTGGAGAATGCTCAATTGTAAGGGAATGAGGGATGCATTGCCAGAAACTTAGCTGATTCTGCAGGGAACCAGCTGTGACACAGGATGGCCTTTCAGAGTCGTCCCTCATTAAGACAAGGGATCCAGGCCTCCTGGATAGAACCTGGCAGGAACCATTTGTTGAATATGGAAAGTCCTACAAAGGGGAGGAGATACAGCCTTGAGCCTAGGACAATCTCAAGCAGGGACTCATCTGAGAGTCTACAACAGGCAAAACCCCAGTGCTGAATGAGCACCTCAGGCCTCAATAGTTGGAGCACACACTGCAGCCTTTACTATGGAGATTTTCCAAAGGTGAGGAGGTGGAGCCACCCTTGGGGGTTTGCAAATACAGTTACCAAAAAGCAGAAAGAAGTGGCTAGGGCTGAAAAAACGGTGACCGGGACCTTTTGAGAACATGAGGATCAGCAAGGGTAGAAGGCAGGGCAAGAAGGGAGGAGTGGGGCAAGTTGGACAGGAAAGAGGTCAGCCAGGCTATCAAGATTCCCGCTTCCCAGGCTAAAGAGTCTGGATTTTATCTTAAAAATGAGACCGTAATGAATGAAGCATTTTCAATGTTTTCTAAAAGTATCTGCTGATTTATACTCATAAAATTGGAAAAGTGAATTAAGTACAAAGGAGAAAATAAAATACACCTATACTTCCACTACCCATAAGTAACCATATATTAATGTTTTGATAGCTTTCCTTCTGATATTTTTTTATTTACGGAGTTATGTACCTAGGCAGAGAGAGAAGGATTTTCAAAAAACCAGACAAAGATATTTATATAGGTACAGATTTGTGTGTTGCTTTTCTGATTTCTTTCATAAGCATCTTCATATCAGTAAATGGTTTTTAAACATATGATTTAAATAATAGCAGAGGATTCTATAATCAGATTTAATTAATATTTTCGTTGTTATTAGACAATTAGGTTTCTTTCTAGATCCTTGTCTATAATTCTTATTATATCCTTAAGATAAATTCCCAGCAAGGGAATCATCAGGCCAAAAGATAGGAACATTTTATCAACCTAAATAAAAAACAATCAGAGAAGGATTCTCCAGAGAATACTGATACTTATTTGGGAATAGCTGAAACACTGCAACAGGAATACATGTACTATAGTAAACTGTGGACACATCCAGAAAGACTGCAGCGAGAAGAAACTTTTAATAACAAAAATGGAGAGAATTGCATCAGATATTTTGAAACATTAATCCTTGGTCACAGTGATTAATAACAAAAGCGGCATTGGCCCAAGGTTGAACAGACAGTTTGTGGGCAGATGCCCTTGCAGAAATAACTTCTCTATGAGGTTGTGGTGGCCTCTGTGTAAGCTTGTGGTTCTGCCAGACTTGTGTGACAGTCACTGTTATGTAATAATATGTCATGTGTAAGAACCTTTTCCTCATAACCTCCCAGCATTATTTACTTTTTTTCTTAAAATCGATCCAAGCAACCTCATTTTGATTGTGACACCTTTTACATTTCTTTCACAATTTTAAGTTTGAGGACATTGAAGTAGGAGGTTTAACAGATAAAACTGGAGCATAGAAATACATTTTTTAGGGGCCGAGGATTTAGCTCAGTGGTTTTGCTGCCTGCTTCACAAGCACAAGGACCCAAGTTCAATCCCCGGTATCCAAAAAAAAAAAAAAAAAAAGAAATACATTTTTAAAATTTCTTTCCTTTTTGTTTAATTGACCTCATTGGCTTCAGTGGAGTATAGGGAGAGATCGAAACAACTGATGAGTGCTTCAATTAGCCAAGCGTCTTTTGTGATGGCATCGGAGGTTTTGATACAGACCCACAAGCATCTCCCCATGCTCTCTGTCACCCACAATGTTGCCAAGATCAAGTAGGGACTGCTTATCTGCCATATCTGAAACTTAGTCTGCCCTGACCCTCATCCAACTGGAGTATTCAGATTCCATTTTTTTCCCTTCCTGTTGAAAAAGACCCAAAAGTCTAAAGCCTAGCATCAGATGACCTTTGAAATCCCTTCTCCTCCTGAAACTCTGATGGTATCTTTGGGAATGTTTCTTACCAATAACCTGCATTATTAGCAATACTTTCAATGTAATGCTCCTTCCCCAAAGGAAGAACCTTTGAACCTCCTACTGACATAACAGAAATTGCCCTAAATTCTCTTGAATTTATCTTTATTTGTGCTGCCGCCTATAAATTACTTTCTCATGGGATATGGTTTGAATTACAGCAACAATTCATTCCTTCCTCCATTGGTTGCCAGCCCTTCCCTAGGGTTGTGGAATACTTCTTTTTGATGTTCATATCCTAATTTTAATCCAAGTGTTATGTTCTGCCGACAGTCCCTGGAGTCTACATCAGACATAATTTTCGTGCAACAGGAAGTTAGGTTCCGGTAATGTGACCAGTTCCGTTTGTTTAGGACCTTTCTGACAACACACATTTTCCAAACATCCTTCCTGACATCTGTTTATAATCACATGGAGTTATCTCTATGGCAGTTTGAAGCTTCCCATCTGAAGTGGCCCTTGGGGTGGTGCTCATTAGTTCAGGCTGCCCCTGGATTTTGTTGTTTTTTTTTAAATCTGGCATCTCAGGAGCCAAAATGGTCTCATGAAAAGAAGAGTAAATCAGTATCAAGAGGTCTAGATTCTTGGAATAGTTCTGCCACTAACAATCTAGGTGACAGGGTGGAATTTGCCTCCCATCTACCATCTCTCAGATTTATCCTGAGGAAAAAACAAAATAAAACTCATCAAAACAAAATATGGTAGCTGGGGATTTACCTCAGTGGTTCCGCAGCCTGCCTCGAAAGTGGAAGGTCCCGAGTTTGATCCCCGGTACAAAAAAATATATAGATAGATATGATATGCACAGTTGCATAGATGAAGGTGGTATTTTATTGCAGTAATCTTATTTGTATGAACAGAGCAAGAAATAATATAATCCATAAATAAAATGTAATCATTCAAAAATATTTATTAAATCTATCAACAGCAGGCATTTAGAGATCAAAGAAAAACAGAATACTGTAAAGTCCATGCAGTAGAGGGGTTCAGAGATTAGTTGTAAAACAGACATACAAATAGTTAAAGTGATAGCAAGCACTCTAATGGCCCTGTATATAATGTGATGCAAGAAATACAAGGAAGGAAGCCACCCTGTGGAGGGAAGTTAGCAACAAGTAACAAGCAATGGGTAATGTTTGAGGATAAAAAGATAATTCCCAGAAAGAAAAAAAAAGATAATGCCCAGGCAGATAAACCAGAAAAGAAAGTACCACTTGTATAATCTCCAAGAAGAAAAAGGACACCACATAACCTGTAAACTGGAAGTTTGTGGCCACTGGGGAGGGCAGTGTATATATCAGGAAGTAGGAGGGTGGCAGCAAAGCTGGAATCTTATTTCCCAAGATGGGATATTGCATTTGTCCTCTGGGAAAAATGAAGGCAATGACACACTTTAAGTATAGATATATTAGTTATGGCAAGAAACAAATGGCACAGTGAAATTGGTAATTCAAGAAGTTTATAAAGGGATTATGTTCAAAGTTGTGGGTAGTCTAGTAAAATCACAAGATGCCCCACTGCCACCCTTGGGCTTGGAAAGGTAAGGAGAGAAACTGTTACTGAAACTGGAGAGAGTCACTGGAAGGCCCCTTCATGGAGCTGTCAGCTCAGTCATGGGATGTAGCCAGCTTGTGGTGAACTTCACAGAAGGAATTAAGGAGATAAAAGACCTCCATGTTGCTCCTGTCTCCCTGTTTGTTCCTCATTGGCCAAACCTAGCCAGAAGGCAAAGTGCAAAGAAACTTGTGGGAAAAAGGGCAGAGTGGAGGCCAAGTGGACAGATTAGAGGAACAAGTGAAAGCTACTTAGCACTAGACAGGAACACCAGGTTGGAATTTTGTAAAGTTCACCAGGTGCAATATGGAGAAAAAGAGCTAGGGAGAAAGTAGGGGAGATGACCCAGGCAAGAAATGAGACTTCAGAAGGCACCAGTGGTAGCAACAAAGGGGTGCAATGAATTCAAAGAATATTCAGAAAATATAATTCAAAAACAGTGGCTACCACTGTTATCCCTTTTGATCTCACACATGGACAGCTCAACTTGCAATAAATAAAACAGTAAGAAAACAAGATGATTCTGTGGGATTCAGCCTGTCACTGATGTCTGAGACCATTTCCTTCAGCAATTCATTTTGGTAGTGGTTTCAATCCTTGGTTTCAGAGGCCAAGAAATTATTAATTGTTGTTTCATACTCATCAGATATCACAAAAGCCATCATCTGAGAAGCACCATGGTTGAATGGTGGCCTCTCCAAAAAAAATATGTCCACATATTAAAACCTGTGAATGTGACCTCATTTAGAAAAACGGCCTTTGCAGATATAACTGAGTTAAAGAGCTTGAGATGAGATCTTCCTACATTATTCAAGTGAACCCTAAATCCAATGACCAACGCCCATATGAGAGCCCAAAAAGAGAAGACATGGCAACACCCAAAGAAGTTCACATGAAGATAGGACCAAAGACCAGAATTAAATAGCCATAAATGCAGGAACACCTGGAGTCACCAGAAGCTGAAAAAGGCAGAAAGAATCTCACTTTTGACCTTCAAAGGGAGAATGGCCCAGTCAACACCTTGATTTCAGACATCCAGCCTCCAGAATTATGACACAACCCACTTCTGTTGTTCAAGCTACAGTTTTGGGTAATTTGTTACTAGAGCCCTAGGAAATAAGTACTACAATGAGCCAAAGAAAACCATATCTGACAGCTTAAGGTCTAGGCCAGTGGTGCTGAATCTATGCATGCATCCTGCATCCAGCTGTTTGTTATCATTGAAAGCTCTAAAACATTCACCACTGCTGGTCTGGGCCATGAATAAGATGAGGCCAAACTTCAACTTCATTCTTTTTTTTCTCATCCCAAACCTGTCTGATAAGCTTGTATAGCACTTGACTTAAAAATACATGTATTATGTTGACTCAGACCAGGTGGCAACATTTTCAAATTCCATATATACACCCCTATATGTGCAGAAAACCCAGATGAACCCAACTTAAACTGCAGAAAACCCATGAAGTTTTACCAACCCTCACCATCACCTGTATTCAAAGCTATCTTGTCAAATTACCAAATGAAACCCTCGGCCTGTTCAGTATTCAACCAGGCATTTGCTCAGCTATCTCCCTCACACACAAATATTTGCCCCATGAGAAGATCACAATGACTAAACTTGCTTATTGGGTGACACATGCTTTTGATGTGGCCAGATAGCCCATAAGAAATAAAAGCTACATAAATGACAGGTAGTTGTAGAAAGTTTGAAACATGCTTCAAGGTGATTCCAAATATGTTAAGATCAACTTTCACTTTGCCAAGTAAGCTTCATCTCTTTATGGGGAGGAACTTCAGATATACCCTGGAATATAGGATATTATGGTTTGGATGTAATTTGCCCCCCACCAAAGCTCATACTGAAGCTTGGTCCCCATTGCAACAGTATTGAGAGGTGTTAGAACCTTTGAGAGGGATCAATGTCTTTCTCAAGAGACTGGATTAGTTCTCTTGAGAATGGACTAGTTAATGTAGGATTAAGTTGTTATAAAGTGAGTTTGGCCTCCTCTGCTTTCTCTTGTCTTCCTTTTTCTTGTCTCATCATGTGATGGCCTCTGCCATATCACAACCCAGTAGGAAGGCATTCACAAGATGCTGAGCGGACACTAGGGTCATGTTCTTGGACTTCCCAGTTTCTGGAACTGTGAGCAAAATAAATCTCTTTTCTTTATAAAGTACCCAGATTTTTATATTGTTAGACAACATAAAATGAACTAAGATAAAAAGGCACAAGAGATTGCTAGAAAATATTTCAATATGTTATTTGGGTGTCTATGCATGTGGTATCAGTGAGCAAACCAGAGAGCCCAGAGGAAGGGCATGTGTGATGAGGTGGAAGAGACAATGGGTTCAATTCTGAATATACTGAAAATGTCTGAGGTCACCAAATAGGTACGAGCATAGAATTGAAGTATGAGTGAGCATTCCAGGTAACTGTTGCTTTCTCCTTGTCAAAGTAGAACTTGTTTACATCTTTTTTTTCTGTTTCTTTTTAGATATTACTACCTTAAGAATCAAACTAGAACCTAATTTCATTTCTATACAGCTCAGGGTTTTCTCCTTCTTACTATTTCCACTTGACAATATCTTGCTTCCATGTTCCTAGTGGACCCCATTCCTAGCTCCCACAGTACATGCTTAATAGTCTAAATCTATAAAGATAATTACATCTTTCTCATTAGAGTTGAAGATAACCCAATTCTGATCAGTGAATTGGAATGGGTAAAGAGCTTCTGAAAAACAAGGTGTGTTGGTTTTTTGGAAGTGGTGGAAACCAGCTTTCTTGTTCACTCTCATTGCCTGGACACAGATGATGGGGCACTTGCACAATGGCACTGGCCATTATCCTGTGCCCACAAGGACGGCCACCCCAGGATCAAGGTGACACTGAACATTCAGAGAGAGAGATAACTCAGGTGCCTACAAGCAACATTAAACCCCTAGATCAACCTCTCCCAGGCCAAGAAGCATCCTATCCCTTAGGCCATTTTCACCTTTTCTATTAATTGTCAATGCAAGCAGCCAGTGTATCTTCTGAAACCACATACCCAAGACCTGCCCTGGTGAACCACCTGTTATTTGTCAGATGTCATTTCTCAGTGATAAATAAAACTATATGCATTAAAGGGCCTAGCCCAACACACAGGCCAGGCCAGACACAGTCAATGGTGCCTTGCCTCTCAGCTGGAACACTATCTCTCCCAGGTCCCCGCCACTGCCTTGAAATGCTTCCTGTGCCAACAGCCAGGTTCCTGCAACCCTCAGTTGGTTCAAGGGTTAGAAGTTTCACTGCCCAGAAGGTGTAGCAACTGGGATCAGTGAAATGATCTGCACTGATGAGTGCATTACTGAGCATTAGATGGCCACCTGGCCTAGTCACAGAGCCCACTATTCAAGAGATTACGACAGGGAGAAGCAGCATCAACACCAATGCTGCCATTATAAGCACAGTAAACTTTGGCTCTTAATCATTCAGACCCACTTGAGGATGTCTCACATCTCAGTCATCCTTTCCAGGATCAGTCCGCACACTGCAGATGTGCAGAAGGCTAATAAGGGATCTCAGTTACTAGAATATGAGATGGCAGCAGACTTGCGGTATTACTAAAGAAGGCTAAGAACTCTGACAAGCAACTTCCCCTGAAAGAGATCTCTGGATGTCCCCTCCCCTTCTTCTTCATGGCCTAGTCCTAGGATTTGGCCCATCCAAAGATGAGATAGAAAGAGAAGGGAAGACAGGGAGGTTGCATAAATGGAATATGTCTCAAACTTTATTGAGGTACAACAGAGCTGTAGAGTGGCCTGTTCTAAATGCTTCCTAAGCCAGGTATGGTGGCACATGCCTATAATCCCAGCACTCATGAAGAGAGCTTAAAATGTTGCGAAAACAAATGCTAAAAACACAAGTCTGAGAACGCCAGCCTCAGGGTGAAAAGCTCTCTCCTTAACTTGCAGGTGACTCACTTCTGTGACTCAATGCTTGTCACACAGAGATCCACTTGGCCCATGTGTAGCTCGCCTTCTTCTACCTACCTGGAAGAAAATCAGGGATTCCTTAAAATGTACAAAGCATTTTCAGCTCCTTTTGGTATATACTCACAGGCACCATCATCTCCTGTTAAGGAGCATTCAGATTTAGGGGTAGAAGAGGTGGAGGGGGGAGTCTCACATTCACAAAGATGTTAACCAAAGCCCCCAATGAAACAAGACCTAGAACTTCTGTAACATACACAAGATTCTGATTATTACCTTAACTATAAAAATTTTCTATTTCTAACAGACTTTAAGCAAGAAAGAAAAAAAGAAAATCTTGATATGTCTATCCAAACTTCTATTTCACATATTAAATCCCCCTTTCACCCTGAAAGGCTGTAAAATATCCTGTAACATTTAAATATTTACATTTGTATGTCTTTGCCATATAATCACCTCATCTTGGGCTTTATGCAAATATATGAACTCTTCAAACATAAAACTAAGCCAAGTTACTTACAGAAGGGAAATCCATGACAACCTTCATTACTGCATGCCAAAAAAGTCAGGCAAATCCAATAATTTACTAGGACCAAGATAAAACCAGCCCAGCTAGCACACAGGAGCTCCTTCTCAAACGCATGCAGGGCTAACAAAATACTGAGCCTTAAATTCATTTGGAAAATGTGCCTGTGATTTTTTTTTTTTCTTTAGCAAAGGCGACTTGGTGACACAGACTTGCTGTCAAACAGTTGAAGTAGGTCTAGTTTCCCTTGAGTATTGAGTTGTAAAGACTGCTAGTGTCAATACATTCCACCAGAAATAACTTGAAGTCTTTTGTGAATGGCCACCAAGGTTCTTGTAACAATATAGTCATTCCAAATTAACATTTCAACTTAAAATAACTAAGCTTGATTTTTCTGTTTGTGACCCAGACTTACATTGGAACACCTCTGTAGAAGTGAAATCTAGTGCATTCACCCAGGACAAGGCATTAACTGACAAGCAGGAATTGGAACAAGAGGACTGAGTGTAGAAGTCAAAATAGCAAAACTGGGTTTGAAAAAGACACAGTCTCTCCACATTGTCATTTTGGGTTAAACTGAAGCTTTGATTAGGCAGAAGAACCAATGGATAAAGTCTTCTTCCAAAAGACTTTTTTTTCTTAAAAATATTTGACAGACAGTAGCAATCAGTATGGAAAAGACAAAAAGACAGCAAATATTGCATGCAAGCCCTAAACCAGGAACAACCAAAATGCCCTTAGTTTCCATACCATGGATACCACTCAGCAATGAAAAGGGAAGAACGACTGATGCACAAAATGGCTTGGATGGACTTCAAGTGCATTGTGCTGAATGAAAGCAACCACTCTCAGTGGATCATGTACTGTACGATAACACTCGTGTTCTCAAAACAACAAAACTATAGATTGAAAAACACATAGTGGATGGTCAACTTAAATGAAAGAAAGGTTTATTTGACTCACAGTTTCAGAGTTTTCAGTCCATAGTCACTTGGCTTTATTGTTTTTTGACCTGTGGGAAGGCAGAATATCATGCTGGAGAGCAAGTGGTAAAACAGAGCTGTTCACCTCACAGTAGAGAGGAAACAGAGAGAGGACGTGCTGTGGTTCCGACTGCCCTTTCAAGAACAACCCCCCCCCCAATGACCTTACTTCCTCCCACTAGGCCCCACAGGGATCACACCTTTAGTATACGAGCCTTTGGACACTTACCCAAGCTATAGCAGATCTCAAAAGGAAGATCTTTGGGGTGAAGAAGTAGTTCTGTGTTCTGACACATCTACATGTGTGATAAGATGGCACGGAATTAGACATATGCATTGCGCCAACATCAATTCCCTGGTTTTTATGCAGGACTATGATTAAGATAGATGTGATCAGTGGGGGAAACCAGAGGAAGAGGACATGAAACCACTCCAAATTATCTTTGCTGTCATTGTAACATTTGGCAACTCTATAATCACTCAAAAAGAAAAGGGAGAGAGAGCAGGATGAAAGAGGAAGTACAAGAAAGAGAAAAAAAGAAACAATGTGTACGGATACTGACAACTCCAGAGATGAAAGGTGACAGGGAAGATTTGGAGGAAGGGACAGCAGAGTAAATATTAGAGGTCACAGTCAGGCAAGCTGACAGCCAGAAACTGTTTGGATTGTAAATTGTAAATGAACTCAGTGGACAGAGAAGGGGAAAGATCATTGAACTGTTACCCCTGAATGACAGGGGTGGAAATGAAGCAGAGTGAGCAGGAAGATGTGAAGTAAATGTGGCAGCAGTAGCTACAGGAAGATCCTGTGGGGACTGAGGGGCATGGGGAGGGGTGGATGCAGCAGCTGATGCTCCTCAGGATGTGACATGCATCATGCACAAGAAAGAAGGATGACCTGGGAAACATCTGACCTAGGAAAAAACACAGAGAAGGAAGACCTGCTATAGAAACCAGTAAGTTCAGAAGGAAGAGGCAAAATCTGGGGGCAGGAGCAGAATTACTGATAAAATAATGATGAGGTCATGAAAGAATGT
Organism: Heterocephalus glaber; assembly: GCF_053883595.1. Classification (NCBI taxonomy): domain Eukaryota; kingdom Metazoa; phylum Chordata; class Mammalia; order Rodentia; family Bathyergidae; genus Heterocephalus; species Heterocephalus glaber. Next base: position 13,931,707 of record NW_028258315.1, read on the forward strand.
CACAGGTAAGTGAGTCAGAAAGAGAAAAGAGCACACTCAGGTTTAGAAAGTGAGAGAAAAAGAAAGGTCTGGAGAGAAAGGAAAAAGAGCAGCAGAACACAATGGCCTCCAGAAAACTTATCCCTACATGGATCTACAAACCAGCAACAACACATCCTGAGTTTTCCAGATTTATTAAGAAAACCCTTTCCTATATCCTAGGCAGCTTCAAATATATATCAAGCCTGATTTTTCACTTCAAAAACATATGATCTTAATGAGCATCATTCATGCAAAAAAAACCCACACAAAACTGCAGGAGCTTGAACTGCCACTGGAGGAAAGAGTTGGTATATAAGTCAACTTTGGAGTAAACATCTTGAAATCTCCCAGGGCTACGGACCATGCTCAGCATCACAAGGCTTCACTGTTCCCAAGAAGCAGATATTAAAATCTAAAAATTAGTATAGCAATTCTAAGATCTTAGAATCTGAGATTTAGTGTGGACATAGAAGAATTATCATACAGTGAAAGTCCAAGCTCGTGGTCTCCACAAGAGACACTGAAATCCTAAGGAGGGCAGTTCAAAAATAAAGGGAAGAAAGAAAGATCATTAGCCACTCTTCACAGATAGAGAAGTTAAAAAAAAAATCCTAGTTTCAGCTTCTGAGTAAATATCAACTCAAAATGCTTCAGAAACATTCACTTAAAAGCAGAGAAAGAATTGATGCTAACCTGAAAATGTGTTTGGACAAGATTTCATTTATCTCCATAGCCACCAAGGCTACCTCCAGTTTTGGATAAGAAAATAGCAGATAACCTAAAAATTAGGAAACCCAAAGCATATGATACTCTTTCCCAGGTATTGTTCCCTGATAAATTATGTTCCTATGACAATACAAAGAAAATCTCATTTTTCTTAGCAATTGTTACACAAATCCCTTGCAAGGAAAGGTAGACATTTTTAGAGGGAATGCTTTGATAAACCAGATCAGTGCTGGGCTTTCAGGCCTGTGAGTAGGCAGGTGCCAAGGATTGAGAGGGTGGAAAAAGTTAAAATTTTTTTGCAAAAGAACTATGAGTAAAGGAAAAGAATTCCCTAAAATGGAGAATTTGAGAAGCTACTTGGTAAAAGATTTTAAAAACCCAAAGGGCAAGCCAAGAATAAAATTAGGAAGGGACATCTAATAGCAATTTGGAGAATGAGACTCTGAGCATTATGAGATGTAAATTTCCTCTTTGGTCTTACTTAGGAAATCTTCAGTAAAATCTGCAAGCACTTCCTTGTGGAGCAAATTTTCTTTATGAGAAGCCTAAGTGCAGAGAGCCCTACTTCAAGGCTGGCATACAGGCAAAAACATAGGCACAACAGAGTGTCCTTTCACTGACCATGAATTGTTTAAGATGTGAAGAACCAAAACAAAACACAAGGAAGAAAAAGTGGGTAAGAGAATGAGTACCATCTTCTTTTCCTAAATTCTGCAATTCTTCAGTCACTTAGTAATCGCTTGAGGTGTCCTCATATCCATTCTCCCCAAACCCTCAAGCACTTATAAGTATACCTAAAAGTGCTTATAAGTATAAAGATGATTTGCACCCATAACATCATTTTTCTTCCTGGTATTGCCAAAGCCTTACCAACTACCTCACAAATAAATCTCCATGTCTTTAAAAAGATGACATGTATTCCCTTTGTTCTCTGCTGCTTCCTCCTGTGGGATATCATCTGATTATAGCTCTTCTTTCTGTAAGATATCATGGTTCACTTTTTTTACCAAATTGCCAGGTGATCTCATTGCCACTACCACAAGGCTTGGCCATGGTAGGCAGTGAAAAATGAAAAATGAAAGTTAATCTATAACTCTATCATTTTGCAATTAAATTCTATTACAGAGGCAGATTAGATCTTTATTATCAAATAAATGAATCCAGACTGGGTTTCTTTGTACTACACACACACACACACACACACACACTAGTAACAGTCTGGTAGGTGTCTGTGCTGGTTTTGCCCACATGCACATCTGCAAGATTGGGTAGGCATTCTGTGTTTTATCTTGAAACTCCAGGGTGTATCACCTAAAACCGAACATGTGATTAATCTATACGGCCAGCCATTGACACCTGGACACCAAAACTGATTTCTGTGCAGCAGATTTCTAATAACCCCTGATTACTGGAAGTAGAAAAGAAGAAGAGAGAACAAGCCAGTTCTGGCAACTTGCATGTATAAATCACCTATCTGGCAAAGGAGAGCTTTGCTCCATTCTACTGGGTCAAGGGGACTAATTGCATTTCAAGTGATGGTGCAAAGCAAGAACAGGGAGGGAGAGATTATTGCAAAAATTATGTCATGCAGCATTTGCTGCCCTTCTAAGAAAATGAATTGCCCCATAAGGTCCCCACCAGCCATACCTTGTAAATATGTCCTAAATCACAGGTAAATGGAGGTGGGAAGTGTGATTGAACATGCCTCCTAGAAAGTCTCCACCACCCATAAGCCCCCACAATCCTTAGAGTTACAACCTTGGGTATTTTGAAACAAATTAACAGCCATGCCCAGAATTTGAGAACATCTCCAGAGATTCTGGGCAGCTCCACAGTATCCAAGCGAGTTGGATATATATTTTCTACTTAGAGAGTGAGGGCACTTTTTCCTTTGTAATATGATTTCTTGGCTGGAGAGGAACTATTAGGCAACCTGAGATGCTCTGTAGAAATGCAAGATGATATTGTATTGTATTAATATCACTTAATGGTAGCTGTCAATGATAGTGATGGAATAAATATGGAAAAGGAAATTACTGTAATTGATTGACAGTCTGGAATCTTCCACATTCGACCTAATGAGAGAAACCTATGAGGAGCAGCTTCCAGTGCAGGCTATTAATGCAAATCATATGCACCGTACTGGCATACTGAATTATGCAATGCCATGTGAATGTCTAATCCATTTCACCAGGCTTGTCTTTATCCAGAAAAAAAATATTTCACTGACATGCTGATTAGTATATTAGGAGAGTTTAAGAAGTTGGGTGCTAAAGTAGGTGCCATCATGGTGTTATTAATTTAGTTCTGAACAAGACAAACAGCTATGTGCAGCCATCAAAATCACTACATAAGTCTACAAGATAACTTTGTCAAGACTGATGGGAATTTACAGAAAAGTCTTGTGATATGTGGAAGGAATTAGCAAACAGATAAGGAGCACATCATTTTTCTAGAAAACCACTGTCAAGGACTTAGTATCCATGCAGAACCAGACACCTGCTAAGATGTCTACCATGCTTGCATGATTGCTGCTTTTCAGATGTTCAGAAATTTGTGTGGACTTCTAATAGAACCAGATGTGTGAGGTCAAGGGAACAACAGGTACAAATAAGGTTTAGGGCCTCCTTTGGGGACCTCATGGAGATTTAAGCAATGGCCAGATACCAACAACAGTAAAACACTCCCTGTGGGAAAACACTTTATATGGGAAGACGTCTGTTGGGATGAAAAATAAGCTGCCAATTACCTATTAATTACACATCTCAAGAACACATAGCTCTAAGAATTTGAGAGCATTAAGCTCTTTACTCTCTGCACATTTTCATCTTTAACATTTGGACCGCTAGAGGAAGTGCCTAGACTTCTAACTATGTGTCTCAACACTTCCTGTGAATTAAATCCTGCCTCACTGCTCACAGGTGCCACATTGTCTCTAGGTAGGAAAACACAAGACTAAAACAAAGAGAAGAAAGTATCATGAACTGCAATTTTTCAACAGTGGTCTCAAAAGTCTTAGGTCAGTACATAAACAGACTTTTTATTTTAGTCCACAAAAAGTCTTTGACCATTTTTTATGTACCAAGTATTCTCTAGACCCTGGCTATACATGCCTGCTCCTGCCCCTGAAGCTTATATTCCAGTGGGCGAGGCAGATATGGAGTGGTACCTATATGGGGATGTGAATAGTGTCACAAAGGAGGACACATAGGTAAAGACGAGGGACTCAAATAACCTGGGAAGCTGACATTGAGGACAGAGTACTTAAACCCGGACTCCATAGATATTGGGTTTTCCTTTTAATTAACAAATAAAAATAATATAATTTTATGGCATGCAAAAAGATGTTTTCGATTATGCATACATTGGAATTGCTAAGTCAAGCTAATAGACATACTCACTATCTCACACCTTAACCACTTTTGTCCTGAGAACATTGACTATCTACTCACTTAGCAATTTTAAAGTATACAGTACATTGTTACTAACTACAGTCACCACTTTGTACAATAGATGGCTTCAACTTACTCCTCCTAACTGAAGCTTTGTACCCTTAGACCAACTCCACTCCACAACCCCCACCACCTTACCACCCCAACTTCTGGTAACCAGCCTCCTGCTTTCTGATTCTTTGAGTTCTACGTTTTAGATTCCATTTATAAATGAGATCATACAGTATTTGTCTTTCTGTGCCTGACTTACTTCATTTAGTGTAATGTCTTCAAGGTTCATTCATGTTTTTATAAATGACAAAATTTCCTTCTTTGTGTGGCTGGGTAAAATATTAATGTACGCTGTTATAGTTAGCTAAAATGTCCCCCCAAAAAGGCTCATTGTACTGAAGGCTTGAATACCAGCTGGTGGGCTTTTGAGAAGTGACTGGATTATGAGAACTCTAACATCATCAATGGGATAATTCATTGACAAGATCACAATTTGATGGCATTATTGGAAGGTGATGGAAACAAAAGATAGGGCCTAGGTGAAGGAAGTGGATCGTGGAGGCACTGCCTTGGGGACTATATCTGGTCCTTGGTCCCTTCATCTCCGGCTCTGGCTCTCTCTCTCTCTCTTCTTCCTGGATGCTGTGAGATGAGCAGCTTTCTTCCACCATGTCCTTCTATCATAATGTTCTGCCTCACATAGTCCTAAAAGTAATGGAGCTGGCTGACCACAAACTGAAACATCTAAAATCATGAGCCAAAATAAATCTTTCCTCCCTTAAGTTGATGTTCCCAAGTGTATTAGTCACTCTCTTGTAACTGGGACAAAATACCCTACAGCCACATCTTAAAGGAGGAGAGATTTATTTTGGCTCATGGTTTCAGTCCACTATAGGCAAGTTCCAAGGCAGAAATAGCATGGTGGAAGGCATGACAGGGGAAAGTGCTTCCTGCAAGCAGGAAGCAGAGAGAAAGAAGAGGAGCCAGGACAGGAAAACACCTTTCCAGGTCACTCCACCAGTGATCCATCTCCAACCAGACCTCACCTCCTAACAGCTCAGTCAGCAACTGAACTCATCAACAGATAAATTCACTGATGAGTACAGCGCCCCCATGATCCAATCACTATGCAAACACATGAGACTTTTGGGGGACATTTTAGATCTAAACCATAACACCAAGTATTTTGTCACACCAATGAAAAGATGATACACACACGCGCACACACACACACACACACACACACAGAGGCACACACAAATTTGCTACCTGAATGTCTGGATGAGAGAAAGGTAAGGTGTTTTCTTTATCCATTGATCTAGCAATGACACTTAAGCTGACTCTAGATCTTGGCTGTTGTAAACAGTGCTGTAATGAACATGGGAGTGCAGATATCTCTTTAACATACTACTTTCATTTCCTTTGGATATATGCCCAGAAGTGGGATTGTTGGATCAAATCGTAGTCCTATTTTTAGTTTTTTGAGGAATCTCCATATTGTTTTCCATAACCGCTATATTAGATGGTGGCTTTATTTTTAAATTTTTAATGATCATGTAGTAGCACAAATGTGTATAGGAAAAAATATACCTAACAAACTTATGATTTAATTGTGACATACACTGATACAACTTTTTCCCTTTTTAAATAAATCAGTTTAAGTTTCAAAGGTGTGTCAACTTAAGAAAAAGATTAAACAATGAATAATTAAACTCATATATAACACAGATGATTGTAAATTTTGTACATGAATGAATGGATGAGGGAAAGATAACCAGAAAGGTGAGTGGTTTCCCAGAGGAAAGGCCTGGGGAGAGTTGAAATAATAAAAGAAAAAGAAAGTCAATTCAGAAAGTTCCTCAATGTGCTTTCACATATATTGTTTCCTTCTTTCACCATCACCAGTCCCCTATGGTGTAATGTATTCTCAATGAATTTTCTATAGAATAATTGAGGCCCTTGTGAGGTTAAGTAAAACACTACAGGTCACCCAGCAAATTAGCAGCAGAGGTAGAATTACAACACAGGCCATCTTTCACCCAACTGAGAGCTGAGTCCCTCACCTCCAAAGTTCTGAGTGTGCAGAAGAATGGAAAACAGTAAAATAGAGGGCTTTTGCAGGAAAAATAAGGCTGCAGCTGGCTTCAAAAATATAACCTCAATTTGGTTGCCCTATACCCTTTGAAGTAAACCAATCTGAAGGTCCTTGTAGAAGCTTGCTGAATGTATGTTCTGTGTCTTTAGAAAAAAGAGGTAAGTCAGTTCCATTGCTCTCAGACCAGAGGTAGGGGCTTCTGGGCCACCATGCCACCACTCCCAGCATAGAGGTAGGGGTTTCTGGGCCGCCGATCCACCGCTCCCAACCTGGAGGAAGGGGCTTCGGGGCCACCATTCCACTGATCCCAACCCAGAGGAAGGGGCTTCTTGGCTGCCATTCCACCACTCCCAGCACAGAGGAGGTGAGCCACATGGGCACCAACAGTAACCCCCTGTTCAAATGAGAAGACATGTAAACAAGTCTCAAAACAGACTGCCAGATCACCTACACCAAAACCAAAGGGAAAGGAGATGGAACACTCTGATACTCAACAACCTGGACTCCCTGAACTGGCAACAAAACAGGGTCTGGAAAAAAATGAAATCAGAAATAACCTCTCAGATAACAGCAGAGATTGTGCTCATAGTGCAAGACATGATTAATAAATCTAGAGAGGAGCTCAGGAACATGATGGAATCCCAACATATAGGAAACAAATGGAATCCATAAAAGAGATACAAGCAGATTTCCAGGAGATTAAAAACTCCACTGAAAATCTACACAGAAGAATGAGCCACTGTCAGGACAGAATTTCAAGTATAGAAGATAAGATTGCAATTAGTGACCAGGAAAGGAAAAATTGCTTTAAAATTGTAAGGCACCACTAGACATAAATCCAGCAGCTGCTAGATGATACAAAGAAGAATAATAACATAAGACTGATTGGAGTCAACAAAGAAACAGGAGAGCATGCAGATGACATAAAAAATTGTTCACAGAAGTAATGGCAGAAAACTTTCCAAGCAGGGGAAAAGAACTTGACATACAGATAAGTGAGGAATATAGGACTCCAAATAGTGTGATCAAAAAAAAATCTACACATAGGCATATAATTGTTAAGATTCCAGAAACTCAACAGAAGAACAAAGTTCTACAAGCAGTTAGAGAAAAGAAACAAATCACATACAAAGGAAAGCCCATCAGAATCACAGCAGACTTCTCAATGCAAACCCTCAAGGCAAGAAGAGCTTGGATTGACATATTCCAAGCCCTAAAGGTAAACAGCTTCCAACCCAGACTGATGTACCCTGCAAAACTATCTTTCAAAATTGATAGAGAAATAAGGTACTTTCATGACAAAGAGCACCTTAGGAACTTCATGAATACCTAACCAGCACTACAAAAAATTTTAGATAATGTCCTAGGAACAGACAATGAGAATCACAACCCCAGGAAGCACAGCAGAATGAATCGATCAGGTGCAACAAGAAATTAAATGCAAAGCGGGAGAATCCAACAAAAAGAAAAACTCCTGACAATAATACGTCAATACATACCAGTTATAACCACCAATGTTAATGGTCTCAATTCACCAATCAAAAGAAATAGACTGGCAGAATGGGTCAAGAACCAAAATCCAACAATAATGTTGCATACAAGAAACACACTTAATTCAAAAAGAAACTCATAGATTGAAAATTAAAGGGTGGAAAACAATACTCCATGTGACGGGAACCCCCCAAAAAAGCAGGAGTACCTATCCTCTTTGCAAATCAAGTGGATTTCAAACCAACACTGATTAAGAGAGACAAAGAAGGACACTACATCATTGTAAAGGGAACAATCCAACAAGAAGAGATGACAATCTTAAATATCTATGCACCAAACACTAGTGCGCCCAACTATATAAAACACATACTAACGGACATGAAAAGTCATACATGCTCTAATACAATAGTAGTGGGGGACCTCAATACCCCACTGTCACAAATAGATAGATCAACTAGACAAAAATTAAGTAATGAAATACTAGAACTCAATCGAACTCTTGAACAAATGAACTTAACAGATGTTTACAGAGTATTCCACCCCACCAAATCAGAATACACATTCTTTTCAGTTGCACATGGGTCATTCTCCAAAACAGACCACATACTCACTCACAGAACGTGTTTAAGTAAGTGCAAAGAAATTGAAATTATCCCCTGTATATTATCAGACCATAGTGTGATGAAATTGGAGATCAACAGCAAAAGAAACCACAAAAACTTCATAAACACATGGAAATTAAACAACACACTTCTGAATAACCAATGGGTCACAGAGGAAATTGAAGAAGAAATCAGTCCATTCCTACAATTAAATGACAATGACAATACAACATATCAGAATCTATGGGACATAATGAAAGCAGTCTTATGGGGGACATTCATAGAAGTGAATACACATATTAAGAAAACAGAGCAAGCCCAATTAAACAACCTGATGCTGAACCTCAAGCTTCTAGAAAAAGAAGAGCAGGATAAACCCAAAGCTCATACAAGGGAGGAAATGATAAAGATCAGAGGAGAAATCAATTCAAAGGAGACTAAGAGAACGATACAAAAAAATCAATGAAGACAAGAGTTAGTTCTTCAAAAGAATCAACAAAATTGACAAACCCTTAGCCAACCTTATCAGAAAAAGGAAAGAAAAGGCCCAAATCCATGCAATTAGGAATGAAAAGTGTGAAATTACAACAGACCCAGCAGAAATCCAGAGGATCATCAATACCTACTTTCAGATCCTATACGCCAATAAGATGGACAACACAGAAGAAATGGACAGATTCCTAGATACATATGAATTAACAAAGTTGAACGAAGAAGACCTAAAAATTCTAAACAACCCAATATCAACCAATGAAATTGAAAATGTAACAAAATACTTATCAACCAAGAAAAGCCCAGGCCCTGATGGCTTCACTGCTGAATTCTACAAGACATTTAGAGAGGAACTGCTGCCACTACTCTTTAAACTCTTCAATGAAATTGAAAGTGAACCAATACTCCCAAATTCATTCCTGGAAGCAAGCATCACCTTGATCCCCAAAGCAGAGAAAGACCCAACAGAAAAAGGAAAACTATAGGCCAATCTCACTAATGAACATAGATGCAAAAATCCTTAATAAGATACTGGTAAATAGAATGCAGAAGATCATCAAGAAGATCATACACCCTGACCAAGTCGGATTCATCCCAGGGATACAGAGATGGTTTAACATACGCAAATCGATCAATGTAATACAGTATATCAATAGAGCCAAGGACAAAAACCACATGATTATCTCCATAGACACAGAAAAAGCATTTGACAAAATCCAACATGCATTTATGATCAAAACCCTACCAAAAATTGGAATAGATGGTCTCTACCTCAAACTGATAAAAGCCATCTATGAAAAACCAACAGCCAATATCATAATACATGGTCAAAAACTGAAATCCTTTGCACTAAAATCAGGAACAGGACAAGGATGTCCACTATCACCACTCTTGTTCAATATAGTTTTGGAAGCATTAGCCACAGCAATTAGGCAAGAGAAAGAAATAAAAGGAATAAAGATAGGAAATGAAGAAGTCAAATGGTCATTATTTGCAGATGACATGATACTTTATATAGAAGACCCCAAGAACTCCACCAAAAGTCTTCTAGACTTAATAACCAAATTCAGTCAAGTAGCTGGTTACAAGGTCAACACACAAAAATCAATAGCTTTCCTCTACACAAACACTGTGGGCAAATAGGGCAAACAATTCCTTTCACAATAGCATCTAAAAAACTGAAATACCTAGGAATCAACCTAATGAAAGAAATCAAAGACCTCTTCTCTCAAAACTATAGCACTCTGAAAAGAGAGGTTGAAGATGATACCAGAAAATGGAAAGACATCCCCTGCCCCTGGGTAGGAAGGATCAATATAGTGAAAATGGCCATACTTCCAAAACTGCTATATAGATTCAATGCAATCCCAATTGAAATCTCAGCACCATACTTCACGAACCTTGAGAAAACAATCCAAAACTTCATTTGGAACAAGAAGAGACCCAGGATAGCAAAAGCAATTCTAGGTAACAGAGACATGGCAGGGGGTATCACAATCCCCAACCTGCAACTATACTACAAAGCTACTGTGATAAAAACTGGCAAAGAAACAGACCTGAGGACCAGTGGAACAGATTAGAAGATGCAGAAACAATGCCAGACACACTCAGCCATCTCATCTTCAATAAAGGAGCCAAACACCCTCACTGGAGGAAAGATAGCCTTTTTAATAAATAGTGCTGCAAAAACTGGGTTTCAACTTGCCAAAGATTAAAAGTAGTCCTATATCTCTCACCATGCACTAAACTAAAATCAAAATGGATTAAGGATGTAAATATTAAAATAGAAATGCTGAATCGCCTGGAACAGAGGTTAGGTAGAACTCTTGAAGACATTGGTGTAGGAAAAGATTTTATGAACAAAACCTCAGTTGCCTGTGAACTAGCACAAACCATCAACAAGTGGGATCTCTTATTAAAAAGCTTCTGCACAGCAAGAGAAACCATCAAAAATGTGAAGAGACAACTCACAATGTGGGAAAAAATCTTCACCTGTTGTTCCTCAGACAAAGGTCTACTATCTAGAATCTATAAAGAACTTTAAAAAATCAGACCTCCCAAATTTAAAGATCCAATCTGAAAATAGGCATCTAAAATGAACACATTTTTCAGACAAAGAAGTAGAAATAGTAAATAAATACATGAAAAAATGTTCAACATCACTGGTCATTCAAGAGATGCAAATGAAAACAATGCTGAGATTCCACCTCACTCCAGAAACAATGGCTGCTGTCATGAAATCAACCAATAATAAATGCTGGCAGGGCTGTGGGGAAAGAGGAAGCCTGCTCCACTGCTGGTGGGAGTGTAGACTGGTGCAACCACTGTGGAAATCAGTATGGAGATACCTCAAAGAACTAGGACTGGAAGTCCCATTTGACCCTGCTATTCCCCTGCTGGGTATCTTCCCAAAAGAATTAAAAGAATCACACCACAGTGATATATGTGTATCCATGTTCATAGCAGCACAATTTGTAATAGCTAAAACTTGGAAGCAGCCCACATCCCCATCAACTGGAGACTGGATAAAGAAAATGTGGGGTTTTTTAATAAAATGGAGTACTACTCAGCCATAAAAAATGAGAAATTAGAGACATTTATAGCTAAGTGGATGCACATTGAGGCGATACTCTTCAGTGAAATAAATAGGACACACATGTAAATACCGAATAGTTTCTCTAGTGTGAGAAACTGAAAGTATAAATAAGGACTAAATGTATAATAGATAATGTCAAATAGGAAAAAAAGGGCAAAGGGGAAGGGGAAGTAGGAGGGGTAGGGAAAGGAAAGAAGGGAATGGAATTAATATGAGAAAAAGAAAAAAATGGAAACAAAGTCTTTGTAAATAGGGAGGAATGGAGGGTTTGAAGGGAGGGCAGGGGAAGGGGGAAAAAACAAGAACCAAGAGAGATTATGTAAAGATGAAAATTTCCAATGATGAATGTCATTATATTGTATACCTGAAATGTATCAATAAAATAGAAGTTAAAAAAAAAAAGAGGTAAGTCTCTAAAAAGTAGAGTTGGTCGCACCAGAACAGTCCATGTCCTATCCACCACAATGTCAGCCCTCACAAGAAGAAGAAAAGGTATTCAGTGGAGAGGGGTATGATTTTCTTAACATCAACTTTCTAGCTGAGTACTCCCCAACTGGCTCCCAATTGCCCTAATAACTCAATAAAAAGCAGCTTGGCATCCACTTACCCCTTGGGAAAGCCAGCCCTATTTCCTAGACTCCACTACCCTGGAGGTCTTGAATTCCTCAAGGCTGTTCCCCAATGTAGGAAAAAGAGGAAATAGGTGCTCCTCCAAAATTTATGCACACACCTGTCACCTGGCTTCTCAGTCCCTGCCGGCGCCTTCTCAGGTCTGCTGCCATGCCTCACAACCTTCTTCATTCTGTTTTTGGTTTTTTTTGGTATCAAGGATTGAACTCAGATCCTTGTGCTTGCGCGGCAGGGGGCGAAACCACTGAGCTAAATTCCCAGCCTCCTTTTTCAATCTGACCCTGTCTCTTCTCATACTCCTTCTCTTTTTCCATCCCTGACCCTTAGCTCTCCATATCAGGGTTCCCAACACACTCATGTGCTTGACATCTACATGATACCATCTGCTGAATATCATGCTCTGCTCTGGATCTTGGGCCACCACATGTGGTCCTTGCTCCCACCAAGCCTGTGCTTTAGTAGGAAGAGACAAACAAATCAAACAGTAGGTAAAATAAATAAATAAATAAATAGTGATAATGCTTTCTGTGCAGGAGTACTTTTTTTAAAGACCAATGTGACAGATAGCAAACAAGTGAGTACTTTGCAGTCACATCTGAGCTCCAAATCCTTTGAGGGGCAAGTGGACAGGGTTCCAGATAGGTCATATATAGGCTAGGGAAAAGCTTGCAGAACTGAAGGAAAGGCAGTGCATAAGTAATCCCAGTGGGACCATCAGTAGGCAATGTTCTCTGAGACTATTCCATACATTTGGAGATTTCTAGCATCCCTGGCCACCTTACTCATTAAATACCAACAGAGCCTCTAGTTCTAACTACCAAATACACACACACACACACACACACACACACACACACACACACTTCTTTTCCCAGTACATCTTGTCACCTGTAATCCTACCTACTCAAAAAAATACTTAACCACAGAAGGTCAAGGGTAAGCAGAGTCTAAGTAGGAAGCCGGGCCCAGATCACACCGAGCACTGTAAACAGACGTGCTATTTTCCTGGACTGCTGTAATGAAGTACCACAGACTGGGTGTCTTAAATAACAAAAATGCATTAACACACAGTTCCAGAGACAGAAGTCCAAGATCGAGGTATTAGTCAGACCAGTTCCTTCTTTTTTGTTGTTGTTTTTTTTTTTTTTTTTGAGTAGGAAAAATTTATTGAAAGAGCTTCTGTCTAAGAGAGACCGAAGAGGGACCAGAAAGCAGGTTGCCCCAGACCAGTTTCTTCTGAGAGCTGAGAGGGAGAGTATGTCTCAGGCTTCTCTCATAGCTTCCAGTGTCCACAGGTATTTTGTGGCTTGCAGATGGTGTTCTCTGCGTGCCTTCCTGCTGTCTTGGTGTTTGGGAAGAAGAGGTCCTGGTAACTGTGATCAGGTATATACAGCATGTAGCCAGGGGAGTGTCTAAAAGAACTGAACAAGGAAATGGGCAACACCATCTGAAGAATCTCTGCTTAGTGAGGGAAAGCGATCTGAGACCAGTCCACCAAGAGGAACCCTGGGAGTCTAAAGACTATCATCCTTCAAGTGGAAAGACAGAATGAGGTGATCTTCCAAGTGCCTGTCTGATATGCTTGGGATCTCAAATGTCCCCCCAAAATGCTCACTATGTTGACAGCTTGGTCCTCCATACAGCAATCTTCAGAGATGGAGCTTTGGAAGGTAATTGGATCCTGAGGACTCAAACTTCATCAGTGGATCTATCCACTGACGGGTTAATAACTTGGTACTGGGAGATGATAGAAACATAGGACGTATGGTAGGGCCTATTTTAAGGAAGTAGGTCATGGGGGCATAACTTTGCAGGCTATATCTTGACCTTAGCCCCTTCTTCTCTGCTCTCTCTCTCTCTTTCTCCCCCTACCCTTTCCCTCTTCCTCTCCCTTTTCTTCTCCCTCCCTTCCTCCTTCCTGTCCACAATGAGGTGAGCACCTTTCCTCCATCATACCCTTCTACCATGTTTCTGCCTTGCCACATGCCTAAAAACGATGCAGCCAGGTGACCATAGACAGAAGCCTCTGAAATGATGAGCTAAAATAAACCTTTCCTCCTTTAAATTGTTAATCTCGGGTATTTTATCACAGTGATGAAAAATGGACTAACACTGATAGAGCAGTAACACATAATAAGATAGGCTCTTCCTTTTCCCTTGCCTTGCCTCAATGGGTTTTGGGGGTGCTTTTTGGGGGGTTTTTTTGTCCCACAAAATATTTTATTCCAGAAACATAACAGTTTGTGCTACTGGGCAGCATTCCTGCCCAATGTATCAAAATGTTTTGTGACTATTTGAACTGTGTGACCTTTCAGGAATGTTCTGTTAAACTTTCAAGAATGTTACAAGAATGTTCTTTTAAGCTCCACCCCTTTTAAGAATGTTCTGTTAAGACCCCTTGCTCGAGAATGTTCTGTAACTCCGCCCTTCTGCTTCAGTGAGCATGCTCACCTACCCTGTAGATCCCTATATAAGGAAGCTCTGATTTCTGGTACAGGGCTCAGACTTTGCGTATGAACGCCCCTGAGCCCACTGGTGTAATAAAGGTTTTTCTCCACCTCTTCAAGTGACCACTGGATTCTCGCATCTTCAAATTTTGATAGCCATGACCCTGAGCTATAATACTCAGCTGTGCCTCAGAGCTGTGGCACTTGGCTGTGACACTGAGCGGTAACACTTGGCTATTGCACTGAGCTGTTCCACTTTGCCACAACAACATACCTTCCAACTACAGGGATGTAAAGTTCTAACAGTTTCCACTCTTTGGGTCAAGACAAGGCTCTGTCTCTGCCATCTTGAAAAGGTGATGGTACCCATGCCTCGTCCTCACTCTTTTCTTCTCTCCAGCCAATGATGGTACACAACCAGGATGCACACAATCACCTATCACTTCCTTTCAGAGCTGTACCAATGCACGTTCCATCCAAAGAATTAATATTTCCATCTAAGTGAATGAGAACACATTAATGCACCAACAGCATGGGCTACCTTCCAGGATTTGTCTCCTGACAGATTAAAAAGTATCTCAACAGGCTTTATATTAACAAATATTGCAAAGCAGAAGCCTTTGCTTGCCTTGTTTTGCTTTGCTTTCCTGGCCTATTGGTAATGTTGCTGAACCCACACCTACATCACGCAAAGGTAGATAGACCAGGACCAGGTGCTGACAGCCCGGCAGAGACCTTGCTGTGTGAAAGTGCCAGCAAATTGCATCTGTTGCCTGTCAGTCAGCTGCTCGATCTGCCAAATGAATCAGCCATGAGAGGAATGGCAAGTGAGTGGGTAGGCAGTTTTTTATTATGCAATTGGGGAGGATGATATGGTTGTCACAAGATGCACTTTTAAGTAGCTGAGTCTTAATTTCAATATCCTGTAATAGGAGAGGCATTTGGTGACTTTTTGAGAAAAGTTGCTTTTTTTAAAGGTTATCTTTAAATTTTTTTTAATACTTCATTACCTCTGGACCTTTCCACACTCTCTTCTTTGGGTGTGTGTCTTCCCATGATGATGAAGGGCTGACTGAGATCCAAGGTCTCTGCACAGGCAGAGGCTATGCTAGGGCACAGCTGGCCAGTGACAGCCCACAGACCAGTTCCAGCCACCACCTGCTTTGGACAGCCCGTGAGCTAAGAATGGCCTTCACAATTTTAAATGGTTGAAAAAAATCCAAAGCATCATAATTCATAACATATGAATCACATTGTATCACATATGAAAATTAAAATGATATGAAATTCAAGTTTCAGTGTCTATAAATAAAGTTACATTGGCATATAGCCAGGCTCATTCATTTACATTTTATCTGTGGCTGCTCTCAAAGAACAGCAGCGAAGCTAAGCATTTTTGTCAGAGATTACGTGGCCTACAAAGTCTCAAGGTTGGCTCTCAGATGATTTAGAGAACAGTTTAATCTCTCCTGCTCTAGAGTTTGAGGAAGAAGCATGGTTGATGCTGTGGTGTGGCCCTCCTGCACTTTCCATTGTTGTCCTAACTCCTTGTGGATTGCTTTGGGAAGTACGGAAAAACCTATATTGAGCCAGGCAATGTGCTAGGGCCTAGGGTACAGCTGTCAAATGTACAGACAATCCCCACTCTCAAAGCTCAGACTCCCCCAGAAGAACAGGTACAAGCCACGTAGCTGGGCAAATGCAGTGGTTAAAGATACTAACCATGGCAAGGACTCCAAAGGGGAAGTGTGTGAGGCTATAAAAGCACAGGAGAGGTACCTGACCTCCTGCTGTGGAATATCAGGGAAGATCTGCCAAAGTAGAGGTTAATGACTGATGTGGGATTGGTAGGAAACGTTGACATTAGCAAAGGGAAGGGGGAGACAAAAAGCAACCTGTTGATCACATCCTTCTTGCTTTCTTCCACCCTTTACTGTGCTGGGATGGAGTGAAGGGCAGGAAGTAAGCCAAGAAGGAAATGAGCAAAGGTGGACAGTCAGGTAGGACCAGACCATGTGGAGGTTTTGAAGATTCTGTCTTTTGCTGAGAACAGTGGAAAGCTGTACAAAGTCAACAATACTGCTCCATTAGCAAAACTCTAGACACCACCAAAAGACCACAGGAGAACAGACAAATACATGATGATGTATTCATACACTAGAATGTTAAAAAGCGGTCAAAACAAATCTACTACAACTAAGTGGATCAGTATGGATGAATCTTGGCACAGATTACGAAATGAAAAAAGAAGAAAGCTGCAGAAGATTACATATAGCATGATAACAGGACATTTTTAGGAGTATAATTATGTAATATATATTTGTCAGTATGTATTTATAAATCTATGGAAAATATATTTCCATAAAGCAAGGGAATAGTTAACCCTAAGGCTCAGAAGTGTAAGTTGGCAGCATTACAGGATAGGGACAGCACTCTGATAGATGAATGCCATTGTTGATGTTCCACTTTCTGTGGGCAAGACATTCCTAGGTATTTATTATATTAAAAATTGAAAATAGCCATGAGAAGTTACACTGAAGCAATATATAATGGAGCATGGCATGATGTGCAGTTCAAACTCATCTCTCTGAGCATGTTGAGGAGGCTCCTTTGGAGCAGGGCAAGTGTGGAAGCAAGGATACCTGTCAAGAAGCTTCAGGAAGGCTGGGTATGGCTCAGAGCCAGAGTGCTTGTCCAGCACACATGAGGCCCTGGGTTCCATCCCCAGCACTGGAGGGAAAAAAAAAATAAAGAGGCTACTGTAATATCACAGCCAGAGATGATGGACGGAGGCTCAGAGTGAGGAGATGGTGGCAGACATGGAAATTATTATCCCTTTGCTCGAACTGATTTGCTATCCATTTTTAAATTTAAGGTATCAGTATTGAAGAGACAGTAACTTAACACCCCAGTAAGTAGATGGTAGGGAAGAAAATGAATGAGGACAGGGCCTTTGACCAACAGATTTCCAAGCCTTTAACCTAGAAAAGGTGTTACCACCTGAATGAAAATAGACTACATCTGAGGGACAATTTGGAGCCCTTTAGAAGCATTTTCAGCTAAGAACTCAGAGAAAATCCTCTTATTTCCTATAAAAATAAAGAGAAAATCACAACAAAACTACTGAGGAAAATATCGCCCCCTCCCAGGGCAGATTTTGCCCCTCCTTTCACTGTACTTGTCTCCTACTCCACAAATGCACCAAAAATTCTCCAAAGTAGAATCTGAGGAAACTGATTTCCCAACTGGCATGCTTAGCTTGGGTGACTGCTCATTGGTAAATGCAATTCGAGGCACAAGGGTCAAGGCTAAAGTCCAGCAAAGGCAAGGGAGGATTGAGAGACTCATTCCCACAAGATGGCTCTACAACATTAAGAGGTAGCTGCTGTCTTCTAGCACATCAAAACGCAACTGGGTCAGGCCTTTCAGGTTGGACTGCTTGGTCTCTCACAGGTCCTTTGCTATGAGGCCACCCCATGAAGTGAGGCTTAGGGTTTGGAACCACTTACTAGCTAAGTGACCTCAGGATCCCTGGGACTTGTGAGTCTAAATAACAGACCTTCTAAGGGTAGTCACGATCCCTAAGAACCAATCTCAAAACACTCCTACACAGTGTTAAGTAAAAATTATAGGAGGCCATTGGTTGGGACAGGGCTTCTGCATGGGTCCAACAGAGCAGACTAAAAGTCAAAATGGAGTCATTCATGCTGAAGTTCCATGGCACCAAGCCAAAACTAAGTAGCTATCTGACCTTGCAAGATATCAGGATTAGAGAGATAACAGCCAAATTTCTCAAAGAGCCCAGTTTCAATTGGCATGATAAGAAATCCGCTGCCTTAATCTTACACACAAAAAAAGGTTACCTGATGTTAACCATTTCCTATAGTTCTGTCTCCTTATTCCCACCATACATGGAAAGAAACTTTGAAGTGACTGATCACCTCTCATTCTCTGTTTCTTCTTTCTTCAGCTCTTTTCTGTCTATAAAACCAACTTCTGTTCAGCCCACTGGAACATTTATTCTATTTTCTGCAGTAAAGTGTTTCCAGATTCCAGAAGCACAAAACCAATTACTATCTTCACTCTACAGTAGTGTAGTTTTGTTCTCTGACACTGTCTTTGGTGATGCTTTGTTTCTCTGCATCATTATCAAATAGTCCGGTCCAAAATAATTTCAAGTTCTCTCCCAACTGGTTTTGTTCTCACTACAGACTTGGGACACCAGGAGGAGGGCAGAAGCTGGCGAAGGCTCTCCCTGGTGGTGACAGACTCTTGATTTTACACTCTGGTGGACAGGCCTCATCCTCCCAAAGGCTTCTTTGTTTTCTCTCTGCTCCTTTTATGGCTTGTTGGTTATTGCACTTGCAAGACAAACAACTTAAAGGGAAAACAAAAGCTAATGGATCATCCACCCTTCCCTCCACCACATCCTATCACTCTTAAACCAGCAGGCCCTCTTCCTCAAGAAGGAAGGAGGCATGACATTATTTATCACACACATTCCCTAGTTACAAGCTTGAAAGCCTTCCAAGTGAGTGTTCTGACTCTGGGGATAGAAGAAAGGATCTGCCCCTCAAATGATACCAATAATAATAATAACAATCTTTTTAAATTACTGGGATGATAAAGGCTGTGAAAGCCCTAAAGAACAGATTTTTAATTCTGAGAAATCCGGAGGGTAGTTTGTTCAGACAGATACACACCCATGATGGCCCAGTGGTGCTGGGCAAGGAGGTGTCTGATTTTCAGTCCAGAGCTTGGGAGCTCATGCATACAAGCCCTGCAGAAATGGGAATTATGCACTCCGGTAACCCTGAGGATATCACAGTTAACTCATTTACACTGAAAGTTGAGCAGATTTGCCCCAAGTAACAGATAAACATAGTTATAGGAATTGTAAATCTTAGCACTGTGAAACGGAAAAGGGCCTAGAAAGAGAACCTCTAAGCAGAATTGCTTATGGAACAGAACAGGAAACGAGGCCCAGAGATCCCAAATGATTGGCCCAGGGGCAGAGTTAGGACTCAGAGGCTGCTTTCCAAGCCCCCTCGGCCTCTCAGCTTTCCTGAAATTATTCTGTTATCGTACAACAGACAGCAAAGCAATGAGAGAAACAAGATGAAGTAAAAAGAAATCGAAACAGAGAGAGAAGGATGGAAGAGATAGAGAGTGACAGAAATCACAGGAGAGAATGTCAGCCTCGGTCTCTGTTTATCTGCCTCTGTATCTGTCTCATCTCATTCTTCCCTGAAATCTGTCTCTACTTTGTCTCCCACGGGCTGGCTCCTGAGAGAGCACAGCATCAGTTTACCCCAAAGACTTAGAAGAGGGCCTGCAGTGAGCATGGAGGTGGGGTAGGAAAAGACAGCAGGAATTTTCCAGCACCTCTGCCACCCCATCACCATCCCTCACCACTGCCAAAGAGGAAGTGAGGACAGGATCATTTGTGCCTCCGAGTACACATCCAGAGCATCATCTGGCACTTTCAAAAAATGCAGAATCTTGGATCCTGCCCTCCCCAAACCTAAGGGACCAGAATCTACATTTTAACAGACCGCTCAGAAGTGGTCTGAAGAGCACTTGAAGACACAGTGAAGTCTGAGAAGCAGCGATGTGGAGAGTATTTGAAACATTCCTTCATATGTATGCCTCCTCCAGTCACAAACTTTCTCCCTAGGCCTGGGAGGAAGATAGGTCAGAGAGTTTTAAAGACTGAGTAAGATTTACACAGTCTTTTAAATGATGAAAATTCATCCTGTGATGTGCCTGAGGAGCAGAGGCATTCATTTTAAACAGTTCATCACACACACACACACACACACACACACACACACACACACACACACACATACACACACACACACAGAGGAGCTGCTGTCTGGACTCTCCTCTTCAGGCCGGTTGTCATATTGACAACATACTCTGTGACATATTCACAAGAAGTCTTCTAACAGATCCAGCTGTGCAAAATCTAAAGGAATGTAGATTTGAATATTCTCACCACTCCTAAATCCAAAAATTATAAAGAGCAGGAAGGATTTAATTTTTTTGTTTATTTTGAAGTAGAATCTCACTATGTAGTTCAGGCTGGCCTTGAGCTCACTATGTAGCTCACGCTGGCCTGGATCTTGCAGCAATCCTCCTGCCTCATCCTCCCAAGTGGTGGGATTACAGGCATGTACCACAATGCCCAGCTTTTTGTTTTGTTTTGTTTTTTGAGACAGGGTCTAAAATATTTTGAACTTGCCCAGTCTTGCAGCAAAGCAAACCTTCTTCCATATCTTGCTGAAAAGGGGGACAGACTCAGGTGGCATGGAGTAGATAAACCTGGACACTTCCACCATCTCCTTGCAAAGGTGACCTCACAGTCAAGATTTTTAATGAGCAGCCTGGTGGCAAAATCCTAAATAAAAATATTAGTAGGGAGAAAGTTTCAGGTGTCGGTTCCAGTGAGTGAGTAATAGTCAAGGAACAAAAGCCACCTGATGTAAAAGATATCCCATTGTGAAGCTGGTAAGGGAATACTGACTTATAGCCTTACTTTTCCCAAGTGTCATATCCTCCCAGGAGTCACATTAACACTGCGAAGGTTTCTTATGAAATAATCCCTTTGCCAACATCAGGGAGTAGCCCTGCCCTTTGATCTAAACAGATGTGATCTTGAAAGTTCCCTTACTTACACATCTCCAGTTAGGCTGCTCAAAATAAGATCTCTGAAAGGAGAGAGAGCAGAAGCACAGTATCCAAAAATGTAGAAGGACCAAGCTTTTTAAAAAGGGATAGAGAGGACAAATTCCAGAATGTGCGTCCCATGAACAGACACACTGTGTGATATGTATAGGCATATGTAGAAAACCTTCATGGGTTTTACTTTAGCTGCAGATTTTTGCCAGTTGTGCTCATGTTTATAGCTGTATGCAACTCTTCATAACACAAAAGCTAAAACAGAGGCCAAACTTTCACCTTGGAGAATCTGAATTCTGTAGTTTTTTTGACTTTCTTTCTACACACATACACACACCACCACCACCACCACATGTGGAGCCCACCACAATAGCATCATGTCATTACTCACTGAACATCAAGGCACACGATCTCAGCCGTCAAGACCAAACATAAGCCTCATTCCCACCTCACACCCTCCTCATCCTTCAGAGAAAAGACATTAAACTTGGCTTCTGAACTGGAAATATTCAGGGAATAAGACCAAGTTACCACCTCGCTTATTGCAATACAACCATAAAATAACCCCCACATGTACACACTCAGGCCCACATATGCTTCCTCGGCCTTCAAAAGATATTTTTCTCTATTTTTATTAGACTTTGAATCTACCTCCATGGCACCGAAAGTCTGAGGACAGTCCAATCTGCTTCATATTTGAGCCAGCTCCAGCAATACAAGGAAATTGTTGGCCAGTTCTATTCTGCTATAAAAATAAGCAAACCTGAGCTCTGTTTTCTCTTCATCACGTGCAGGCTGATGGAAGCCAGGACTCTGTCATAAAGAATCGGGATATTTTGCGCCTCTTCAGAAGAACTTTGGTGGACACAGAGAAGAAAAGGGCTTTAAATATGGAATAAGCCCTCTCGAATGGGAAGCAAGGCAGAGAGAGAGTGTTTGGCTTCCGGCCAGGTTGCAAATGTGTTTTCAAAGCCAATTACAATGCAGTGATCGAGCAGTCTATCTGTTCTTCCAGCAGATTGCTGAGGCCAATCAGCTGTGCAGGGCTTTCGTTTAAACCCCCTCGTTCTTGGGGATGGGGGACAGTTCTCTATAGAAGCCTCTTGATATAAGAAAGGATTTCTTTTAAAAAGGACATCTTTTATTTCCCCATCTGTTTCCTCTCACAGCACAATTTGGGGTCAACTCAGGTCTTACAACATTCAGAAGGATAATTTGGCACTTTCCTTCAGTAACTGTGAAGATGTAGACTGGAAAGGGCTTACTTTGACTACTTATTTTACCACAGAGAAGCCCAGGGTGATGGGAACACCCCCTAATCGCCTGGATTTGTGGATCTGTTATAAATAGACAGGGGGTGAATGACTTTGGAAGGGCAAAAAAGAAACACCCGCCCTCCCCCCAAGCAAAGGGTGTTAATTGAAGTTGCTTTCAAAAATTGCAAATCCCTGTATGTATCTGCTTAAAGCAAATGAGACATTAGGGCTGCCTGTCTATGTGCAAGGGGACAGGCCAGCCTTTCAGGGCTATCTTGCCTTTTAAACTGTGAGGGTTGGCTTCTCAAGTCCAAACACATAGTTGCAGTGGCCACTCGGTCACAAACAACTGAAAACTTTTATACGAATCCAAGTAAAGTGGAGAAAAGAACAAAAACACAGAGACATTTTAGCAGCCACTGAAAGAATGAATGGTCCCTACTCCTCGCCTTCTCCTCCTCAGGGGTGAGCTCCCTGAACAGAGGGGTAATCAAGCTGATGGTGTGCTGGCTGCCTCAGAATACAAGCCTCACACAGCCTCCATCTCGACCACATCAGGTTCCCTGGCTACTGTCCCAGTATCAGAGATCCCTCTCCCCCTCCTCTTCTGCAAAACTCAGGGGTACAGGGAAAAATGCCCCCTACAAGCACAGTCCAATTTTTTATTTCCAAATAGAGTGCTAAAGGAAAATTGAAAATAAAATCACTTACAACAAAATGGTCCTTGTGAAAGTGTAACTAATTCTATACAATGCTTTGTACCACCAGAAAAGAAAAAGGAAGAGGAAAAATGGATACAAAAGAGAAACAGGAATTAGGTAAGTCTTCCAGGTGGTGTGAAGGGAAATACCTTGATGAAATGATAAGAACATTTTGCCATTTAACCCATATTGGATTGTATCGTAATCGGATGTAACGTCAATTATTAAATTAATACAAAAAGCTTCATTAAATTTTTAAAAATTATAAGTGCACTGTGTGTGTGTGTGTGTGTGTGTGTGTGTGTGTGTGTGTGTGTGGCTAAGCAGCAAGCTCCAGTACCAGCTGGCCAGTGCATTTTATGGGACAGAAGGGCTGTGCTAGAGTCTTAGAAGCTACATCTGCTTCCCTCTCCCATCAGTTCCCACAACTATAACCTTCCACACCAGTGCGGGGCACCCACAGGGCAGTGTGGGGCATTGGTGGGGCCATACTGGAGGAGGCAGGAGCAGCTGCAGGCAGGCTGGGCTCTGGGACCCTCCCAGCTACCAGGATGTTAAGGGCAGAGTGTCTGTGACTCCTCCACTTCAGAGGTTGAAGCTCTACTACCCAGGGTGATGAAGATAGGAGCTCAGATAAGGGTCCCACCCTCATGTGTCTGCTATGGGCTGATGCTGGTGTCCCCCCTAAATTTACAGATAGAAACTTACCCCGCAAGGTGCTGATATTAGAAGGTAGAACCTTCGAGAGGTGAGCAAGTCAGAGGGATGGACCCCTCATGAGTGGAATTCATGCCTTTCTAAAAGAGGCAGAGAGAGAGAGAGAGAGACCCTCCCTCCCTTCTACCACATGGGACACAGCAAGAAGGTGCCATCTTTAAAGCAGAGAGTCCGCCCTCAGGCAACACTGAACCAGCTGGCACCTTGATTTTGGACTTCCCAGCTTCTATAAGTATAAGCAATCAATTTTTGGTGTTCATAAATTACCTAGCCTAAGCCAGGTGTGGCAGCACATACCTATAATCTCAGCACTCTAGGTAGGAAGCTAAGGCAGAAGGACTGCAAGTTTGAGCCCACCCTGGGCAACTTAGTGACTCAGCAAGATCCTGTCATAAGTCAACCAATCAGTCAAACCTAGTCTGAAGCATTGTGTTATAGCAGCTCCAAGGAGTGAGATAGTGCACTACAAGCAGAAGGCAGAAATCTCTCCCTCTCTGGACACACACAGCTAGGAAAGGCCCCCTGAGTACACAGTGAGAAGCAGGCCGTCTGTAAGCCAAGAAGAAGGTCCTCAACAGAACCATCCGTAGCAGCACTCTGACCTCAGAGCACCTGCCTCCAGGACTGGGGGAATACAGTTCTGCTGTGTAGGCCACCAGGCTGGGGGACTTTATGGCCTGAGCTGACTAAGACACTGAACGAACCCCATCTAACTCTGTCCTTCCCCTCACAGTGAGCAAGCTTGTTCCCAAGGTCACCTTCCTCCCACTACTAAAAACAATCCCTCCTTAGCCAGGCCCAGTAGATCTCCACTTCCTTCCTTCCTTCCTTGTAAAGACCATGGGATTAAGCTTCTGACTTTCAGAGTTGGGGGTAAGATTCAGAAATAAAACTCTGTGTGTGTGTGTGTGTGTGTGTGTGTGTGTGTGTGTATGAACACACTGGCCAGGGAACACCCTCTCTTTGAAAGACCAACTAGAAAAATACAACTCCAGGCAGACTTTTGCCACCATGTTCCCTGCCTGTCTCTTCGCGTCTGTGCTCAGCCTCCTCCGACAGCCTCTGTCCAACATGTGCGCTGTGTCTGGTTCTTAGAAATACCCTCGTGAAGGGGTGAAAAGGTCACCCTGACTCACATCAGGAAAGCAAGGAAGCACTGGTGGCACTTGTCTCCATCCATGATGTGTTTTAGAAACCTCCTAGCAACAACAAGCCTCCTTGTTACTGAAGTGAAATGTTTTTGAAGCACGGAGACACAAAAAATACCCCAAGTCTGGGAAAACCCAGACATGCAAAACTCCTGCCCTGAGAGTGCAGTGACATTTGGTGAAGCTGACGTTGAGAGGATTGGCAGGGAAGGTAACAGAAGGACAGGGCCCAAACTGAGCCACTACATTCACCACTACCTGTCCCTCAGGACTTCCCCTGGTCACTGGGCCTAAAGATTTTTAGCTGTAGACTGTACCGGGGCGATCAGCCTCAGCCTTGGTATTCACGAGCTTTCCCAAGGTCAGTAACATCAAGAACAGTACTGTAAATCAGGAAAATCATGATAGCATCAAGAAGGATGTTATCATAATTAAACTAGCAGTTGTCATCTCCCACACCCACGCCTATAGAATACTGAGGATAAGAGGGAGTGGACTGGGAAAGGAAGAAGCTTTGAGAACCCTGGACAACAGTTAAGTGCTGAGGAATGGGTGCATGTAGCCCAGCCCAGATGCCTCCAGGGAAAGAAAAGAGCAGGCTTTCAGGACAGATTAGGAAGCCAGGGAAAATTTTTTTTAAATAACCCAAGTAGATTGGGTCATCAGAGGTTTCCTGAGTACACTGCAGTGGTGGCATAAGGTGTGATTCCACATGCATGGGAACTTTGCTGCTTTCCTCCCCAGAGCCCCTCAGAGACGCGGGGCCCCACAGGCCATGGCCTGCTCTCTACACAAGCCTTAAGTGTCCAGGCAGGGTGTTCACAGGCAGCAGTTCTCAGCTCAGAGGTATCAGGAATGGCGATGAGTCATAGGACAGAAACATGGAAGCAGGGCAGAAAATTCAAGAGCATAGGTGATGCCCTGTTGCTCTGTGCCCGCAGCATCATGGCAGCCAGCCCTACAGCTTTAAGCTTCTCGTTTCCCTTTCCTCCATGGCTGCATTTGCCTCTCTGTGGCTTCTTCTGGCTGCCTAGTCCCCTTTACCCACCACCTACACTCAAAACCCTTACAAGAGATCACACGGCCTGCCCTCTCCTCTCTATTCTGATTTTCTTCACCTTCTCATGTAATATTTTTAATATTACTGTGCAAGAGCAGCAAGGTCCCCTGTTTCTGCCTCAGGGACTATTCTTGGAGAACCAAGGAGATCACTCAAGAAACTGAGTCTTGGACCTCTAGTGCTGGGACAGAGATTTTCTCTGCTGTTGTCCTAATCTGTGGTGGCTTCACCCGCTGAGCCATGGCTCCCCACACCACCCATCCCAGACCCATGGCCCTGCCTCCAGAGATAACAGGGATGTTGGTCATTTGTCTCCAGATACCTGCTGACTTACTGGTCTTCTCGCAACTCGAATGGATGTTTAGGGAAGTCCTACTGGCAGGTCAGTTAAAACCTTTCTTCAATCTCAGATGATGGATACGGTCAAATTTGATAGCTCTTGGCACAGTTTCATTCTTGGTCCACATATATGGGCTCTTCTCTTGTCTTTCCGCCCCTGCTTGTTTTACCTATCTCCCTTGTGCCCATTTATTAAGCACCCCACCCCTGCAAAGCAATTATCCTTACATATTTAGCATCCATTTTTGTATGTTTTCTTACAAAATGTTTATTGCTGTTTGGTGTATGTGTATTTTTAACTTGCAGAAATGATTTGTGTTATACATCCTTTCTCTTACTTTTTTGGATCAGTATTACATTTTTTAAGAGAATCCAAGTTGTTATTGTACTGTAGCCTGTTGCTTCTAATAACTGTATAGAATTTGCATAGATGACATCTATCATACGTTTTACCTAGTCAATATCCAGGTGATAGATGGCTTCTAACTCCCCAGTAACACAATACACGACAATGTGTTAATATGAATATCCTGATATATTTCCTCACATAGAGCTATGTAAAAATTTCTTTGGGATATACACCAAGTTGTGAAATAACTGGGTCACAGTGTATTCAGATATTTGATTTACCTGAGTTGTGCCAGATTACTCACGAAGACGGCTATAAATCAGTCTAGACTCTTACATGCAGTACACGAGGGACCCTAGATAATCGAAACCCTATTCCTCACCATTGATTGGTATCACCCAATTTCTAATTTTTTCTCTCCAAGACTGGTATAAAGCAAGATCTCATTCTCATTTGCATTTCTCTAGTTATTCATACATATGAACATTGATTTATATATTACTGCCTTTTGGGTTTTCTCCTTTCTAAAACGCCTATTCATACATTTTGTTCATTTTTCTAATGGAATTGATTTGCAAGCCATCTTTGCATATCCTACATATTAATACTTTGTCAGCTTTAGACATTGCAATATCTTCTCTTACTCTGCCATCTATCAACTTTGTCTATAATGCCCTTTCAGTAAGTAAAATTCTTAATTATAATATAACAAACATCATTTTTCTTTGCCTTATAGTTTATAATTCTGAAATTCTACTTAAGAAGTCCTTCCTTACTTTTTTCATAAAGATATTCTCCTAACATTTCTCTTACTAACTTTACAGCTTTACTTCTGACCCATTCTCTAGCATAGCCCTAAGATCTACTTGGAGTCCACTCTTATATGAGATGTAAATTGGGGATCTTGTGTTCATTTTTTCTACATGATAAGCCATTTTCTTTTCAGTCATCTTCTAAGCAACTCATCTGTCCCCTAGTGATTTCTGGTGCTTCATCATTGTCCCTAAAATGCTCAGCTCTGCTTTGAGCTTTCCAGCTGTTCTAGTGGTCTACATGTTGCTGCATATAATTTGTATTACTATGGTTTTGTTACATATTTTAGTATTTGGGTAAATTTCCTTTTTACTTTTGTTTTCTTTTAATATTGACTTATCTATTTTTGAATCTCTATTCTTTCAAAAATGTATTGAGTTGGGCCGGGGATTTAGCTCAGTGGTTCCACTGCCCCTGCCTTGCAAGCACAAGGTCCCAAGTTCGATCCCTGGTACCAAAAAAAAAATGTATTGAGTTCCTGAAAAGAAAATCCAACTGAAAGAATCACAATCTCTACAATATTCAATTCTTCATCAAAGAACATAGTTATTGATATCACTTTCTATATCTCTTATTAGAGGTTTAAAGCTTTATCCCATAGTAATCTGATGTAAACTTGATTAACTCAGTTTCTAAATATTACAGTGTTCCTGTTACCATTGGAAGACATCTTTTTTTAAAACCTCATACTTCAACGTAAAAAAAAGAAAAATAGGATAACAGAGTGGAAACAAACATAAATCATTTTATTTAACTTAATTAATCCTTTCTGCCAAGAAAGGAAAGAGGTCTTCTGAGCTGGGTGCAGCAAGCATAATGTCCAGGTGAGAAGCTCTTCCTCTCATAGTCCTCCCTTTCTTCAATCCTCCATTCTTTGTCCAGTGTTTTTCTCCTTTTCAAGTCTCCCAACATGGAGCTCTCTCACTGTTGACCTTTGCACATTCCACCCCTCTTAGCCAGAGGAGGGGGAGGCCTACCCTTGGATTCTGCCTTGCTTCTTGCAAATGCCCCAACTTCAGCTGGTCTGAGTGAAACCTCAAGGTATGTGTGGGAACAGGGTTGGGCTCTAGTTCTTTGAATGAGAACAAAACTGGGTGCCTAACTCTGGTTAATAGTTTAATCTCCATCAAAGAGCACTCTGGCTACCTCCCAACTGGTTTCCTAGTAATTGTAAAGAATATCTTGCCAAGTCAAGCATTAATTTTCCTTGGAGATATCGCAATGTAATATCCTGTGAAGAAAAGACATCCCCACGGTCTATGTGACTTTGATCTTGCCCCTTTCAAAATAATGAGCTGTGGCACACTTGTGTAATAGAACCTTTTACTCTTGCTTAGGCCTGATAGAGATTGCAACCACCATCACAATAGCTATACATGGCTCTCTTTCTGCCATCCCCAGTGGACAGCACTAGCTCTAAATACGTTTTTCTGGTTTGTTTCATTTAGATGCACAGAGTTCCTCTAATACGGATGATAAGTATGAAGGCATAGGGAGAATTTATCCTTCCAGAATCTCTTTCCCAAGCCTAGGAAAACTACCAAAACTACGCTATCCAAGCCTTCCTATCTCCCTGCCATTTCAAGACCAACCTAGAAAAGACTACCTGTCATACAGATAAAATTCTACAAGCTGAAAGGGAGCAGTGATGAGACTACAAAAGATTCCAGGTCTTCAGTTATCAATACAAAGTTCAGTTACAAGGCAATTGGACTGTTTACAGTCTTACCAAATTCCTAGGCACTGAATATAAGTCACACTCACTCAAAACCTGAAGAATATTTCACTTCCATAAGACATCATCTCCATTCATTTATAGCTGCTTCATCCTCCTGTGCCTTCAATCAGACTTTTCTTCCTGCCTTTCCTCTTTCCTCCACCACTGTCTCTTATCCAACCTTCAACAGCCAAAGACCACTCCTGAGTGAGAACCACCAGTTTAGAGATTCAACACCAAACCATGAAGTTTACAAGTGAAATGCAGCTGGATCTTAAAAACCAACTCCTTTGGGGCCCTTTACATGTGTCCTTGTTTTCACAATAGAATTCACCACTTCCTCTCCTAAGTCCCTGTGTGGCGGCACTCTGCGTCAAACACATTCGTTTCGTAGTGCCCAATCAGCCAAACACAGGAATCTTAATGACTCTTCGGGATTTTGTTTGTTTTGTTTCTGTACTAGGGATTGAACCTAGGGCCTGTGCACTGAGCTACATCCCCAGTCTTTTATTAGTTTTTATTTTGAGACAAGGTCTTGCTAAGTCACTAATTTGCCCAGGCTTGGCTCAAACTTGTAGTCCTCCTGCCTAGCCTTAAAGAGTGCTGGGATTATAGGTGTGCACTACCACACCTGGATATTAATAAACTTACTGTCTTAGTCACTTCCTGTTGCTAAGACACAGTATCTGACACCTACAGTTTAAGGGAGGAAAGGTTTATTCTGGCTCATGTTTTAGAAGTTTCAGTCCATGTTTGGCAGTCTTAAACACAGAAAATGCAGGGCAGAAGACCCTGGGTGGAGGAAAACTGCTCATATCGTAGTTCTAGGAAGTAGAAAAAGAAGAGAGGAGCCAGGGAGGGAGATACACCCTGCCAGGTCACAACCCTAGTACCTCCCTCTTCTGACCAGGCCCTGTCTCCTAACAGCAAATCAGCTATAGCATCTCCACAGTCCAGTCCTCTTCCAAAAGCCCTGTCTACACTCATGAGGCCCTTGGAGGACCTTTAGATATAAACCATAACAGCAATGATACTGTCGATGGTATTTAATTATCCTCAGCCTTGTGTTTCCCTTAAATCTGTTCACCCTTTACCTCTGCACTTTGTCTCTAATATCAGATTGTGCACTGTATATGGAAGGCCGAAACCTATGAGGCCTTCCTCATCTCCCCAACATGAAGTGCAGCCTCAGTAGTTCTCAATACACATTGGGATTTTGTTTTGCTTTTGTGTTTGTGGTGCTGGGTATTGAACCTGGGGCCTCACACATCTAGGCAAGTGTTCTACTACTGAGCTACACCCCCAGCCCTCAGTGTATACTGGTGTAAAGTAATTGATCCTCCCTTGCAGATCTAGGGTATGGTGCCAACCTACAATTCAAATCTGGTTTCTTGAGGGAGCCATTTCATTCATGGCAGGGTATCAGAGGCAGAGGGACTGTTTGCATGTGTATTTTAAGTCAGTGTGTATGGACATTTGTGTATCCCTTTTTGCCTGTTCTCTATGTAGAGGGCATTCCTGTTTTAAATTTTACTGTCATGTAGGACACATTGTAGCCTCTATAATGTGTGCCCAAGGAACAGATAGTGTAGCCCCAAGGATTTTTAAGCCCCCTGTTGAACATATCATTATGCATTCACAATGCTGAGGTGCATTGTTATGTTTTCAGCAGCCTGTAAGAAAGACCCTGCTGAGCAGGATGAAGAAACTCCCAGCAATTAATTGGTAGAGTTGAATTGTTAACATTCTCCCAGTGCTCCCAAGCACAGGGCTCTTGACTAGCCTGCTGGAGAAAATGCCAGGGGAATGAAGGGTGGAGCAGAGGGGGAAAATCTCTCATTAAAACCCCAATCAAGCCTTTTTAGCACTTCTTCCCCTAAAAGACATTTGCTTTGAGTCCAGAATGTTACACTTGTTGAATGCTATTATCATAACAAATCTCTGTTCTTTCCTAAAAGCTGAAATTATTTGCTTTCCTTGGAAGATTTTTGTGTGGAGTGCACATTGGAAAGTTCACATGCTGGCTCCCCAGGAGAGTGTATGTTTACACTACAGTCTCTGATGACATGCGTTTCTGTACATGTGCACCCTAGGAAAGCACATCTCACATGGAGATGCATGTGTTACAACTGAGCAAAGACCCATTACAACACATTCCAAGTTGTATTCCTCCCTCTTCTTCTTCTTTTCCTCATTTCTTTTCTTCCCTCCTTCCTCCCCCCCTTCCTTCCTTCTTTCCTTCCTTTCTTCCTTCCCTCCTTCCTTCCTTCTCTAGTTCCTTTCTTTCTCCATCCCTCCTTTCTCCCTTCTTTTCTTTGGTATCGGAGTGAAAAAGAATTGGATATTCCTCAAAACCGATCAGGGTAGTGCCTAGGAAATCCTTTCTCACACAAAGATGGTGGTTAAGCAGAAGCTGCCTAGCTTGCAGACACAGCCCTCCATGCCTGCCTTGGTGACAACAGAGTGCCCAGTGGCCATGACCATTCAGCCTGGTCCTATTTCCTAGTCCACACTGACTGGGATGAGAGTGAGCATCCAACCCATTCCAGACCAGTGAGAATCCCAAATTCCAGACCCTAAAACTTTGGAATAAGAATTAAAAGGTAGGGATTAGGGTGTGGCTGTGGTTTCTACCAGACGTACTAGGGGAAGATGAAACCACTGTACCAAACAAAGGAAGGAAAATAAAACAAGCACACAAAAAAAGAAAAGAGAGATGGAGAAAGACCACTGCCAAGTGTCCAATGGCCCCCATGTGAGGATCTGTCTCTAGGTCTGACTGATCCGGCTGACTTCTGCATTCATGGAGTAAGGGCATGACCACTGCTGTTCCGGGCCAAGGAAGAAGTTGGGGCGGGAGGCGGGGCTCACTGAGGAACCAAAGAAGAGAATCTTCGTCTTGAAGAGAAACATTCTTATGCTTCCTACATTATTTCTACTTCATCTAGTTGTGAACTTCAGGCAATAAAAATCAGTCATCAAATACCTTTTTTATTTGGTATCAGGGATCGAACTCTGGACCTTACACTTGCGAGGCAGGTGCAGAACCACTGAGCTAAATCCCTGGCCCCAAATACCTCTTATTTGGAGAGTGTATCAGTGTATTGTGGTTATGATAAGATTTGACCCAACAGCTGGGCAGATGGCACACGCCTATAATCCTAACATTTAGGAGGCTGAGGCAGGAGGATCTTCAGGAATTTAAGGCCAGCCTAAACTACATAGTGAGTTCAAGGCCAGTTTGAACTACATAGTGAGACCCTGTCTCAACAAACAAAACAACAAAAGAATTGACCCATATCAAAATAATACTCAGGTTCTACGAACTACATACTTACATACCCACATTACAGAGGAACCTATACATGTAGAGCTCTGGGGGGGTTACTTTGTGAACATGCCCAGCACATCCCTAAATACTAGTATTTTTCAGAGATGAGGTCATCTGAACAGCATTGAAAGGACTGCCATCCCTCTAACATCCCCTCCCCTTCATGCCCACCAGGTTGCTCCCTATTAACTGCATTATTATGGTCACTCCTCTATATTACTATGAATACTGATTCCAGAAATTTGCTTTTAAGATATGAATAGTATATGGAAGATTTTATACATTCAACTAGTAACACAATAGCATGAATTCACTCATTAGATTAGTTTGTTGATGTTTTTAAAGTTTAAGGATCTGGGCTTATCAGCTGGTAATCTTTGGTGGGCAACGTAAGAGATTTCTCTCATGTTGAAGAGAATTATTGAGTCTTCACTGTACATTTGAGAGTCTACTGGTGACACATAATAAACATGACCCTGTTCCTTTCTCAAGAAACTCAAAATTAAGTGAAGCCTGGGGCAGATAAAGATATAACAAATACAATACTGCAATATACACAT